>NC_143014.1:404680433-404835433 GCF_055824585.1 Amblyomma mixtum
TATTTTCACTGCTCAGCTGTGCTGACGGTGTCCCGTCGGGCATTTCCGTCGAACCATGACATTTCAGCGATAATCTTCGGAGCTTATCTTTATCGTCTTCGACCACCAGAGGCCATCTTCATCGTCTTCCCATGCGTCATTGATGTTTTGAGTTGCGAGCAGAGTTCCGGCCGCTAGAAGCGCTCGCACCCGCCAGAGCGCAGGGTAACGAGCGGGCATCCATGCACCCACCAGACCGCACGGCCTTGATCTGTTGTAGAGCGAGCGTGATTGCGGGGGGGGGGGGGATTCGAAGGCCCAATCATGGCGAAGTGCAGCAGGCGCATGTGCTCCCCCACTTACCGCGCACGGATTCCTCGCGTCACTCCTTCGCTTAGGCTTCAAACGGACGCGGACGCCGGGATTTTGCGAAATGATGCTTCTACTGTTCCCGCAGTAAAAGACGCGGGACCAAAGGAAGACGGACATTTGCAGTTAGGAGTAGTAGGATAAAGAAAAGTCGGAAATAAGTCTTGTTCGTATTCAGCGCCAGCGCAGTGGGCGCATTGCCAACAGTTTGCAATGCCTGTCAGTAGAGAAATAGTGGAAGGCTAGCTATGTTGTTCCCGACTGCATCTGCGAAAAAGACGTAATAGTTTATCTGGGTGGCCGACGGTCGAGGACGTTTGGTACGAAAGAATCATCTACTGGCTACTTGGGCCCAAGAAGCAGAAGAGTTGCGAGCTTGAAATTTGCACCGGGAAACTGAAACAATTACAGCAAACAATGCACATATCCGTCTTTGAGTACTTAAAAGAACTGCTGACGGCTTTTAGAGCACTAATGGCTGCCCTACGCTACAGCTACGCACACGTTAATTAAGTCATTTTAGTCTCATGAAAAAAATGTCTGCAACGGCGGAGATGAGTAAACTATGTACAGAGTTCATGCCCCTTGAAACTATTAGGCACAGGTGTCCTCATGTGACGAAAAGGCACTATTCAGCATCCGCGCTTTCGCACTATATTTTGATTCATTGGTTAGTATACATTATTTGGTTTCTAGGGTTTAACGTCCTAAAGCGACTCAGGCTATGAGGGACGCTGTAGGAGAGGACTCAGGATGAGCTAGACCACCTAAGGTTCTTTAACGTGCACTGACATCGCACAGCACACGGGCCTCTAGCATTTCGACTCCATCGAAACGCGAATGCCACGGCCGGGATCGAACCCACGTCTTTTGGGTCAGCAGCCGAGCACCTAACCAGTGAGCCACCCTGCGGCTTGTTTTTTTTTTTCATTTCGTTAGTAAAGAAGCAGAATAAAAAAAAATTCCAGGTTTGCACAAAATATACTGAAGGCTGAAGGGGTTCAACAGTTTTTATTCTTATTCTAAAATACCAGCAGTGTAGGAACATTCAATTACGTAGTAATAAATGCGAAGTTAACTCAACGGTATCGACTGAGCAAGAAACTGGAAAGTTGGTTGCTCAAGGGGTTGCGAGGAGGCTTCTCGATGGGAATGGTGCAGGTCGCTGCGGACTTCTTGCATTCAGTCCAGGACCCCCACGATGACAGCCGCTGCACAGCCTCGTTCTATAAAGTCGAGGAAGTCCTCAAGGACCGGGCTGCTAAAGGCCGTCTTCGACAGCTTCAATGTGGGATTTCTGTGTGAATACGACGCCGGGCTATGTTGAAAGTCCCGCGTGGCATGGAATAACGCAGCCCAATCCACGCAATGTGGTCATCTATCCTAATAAGCAGTGGGATGAATTTTGCTGCGTATGAAATCGAAGAGGCCATCATAATATGATGTAACATGCCAGAGTACCACGAGTCCAGCGTAACCCTGATCTGCTGTTCAGGCTTTAAGTCATTGCCATGTACTACAGTGCGATGTGCAAGACCAATAATTAACACCACCCTGGCTAGAAAGAAGCTGCAAGCACGGCACGCACACTCCTTTGCCTTGCAGCTTCGGCCCTACGAAGCATTGCACTGTTTTGGCCCAGTGGCGTTTTGTCCTTGTGCAACTGTCATGTCGTGTCGTTTTTGATGTCTGCATTTCAACACGAGTAATCAGACTGCTACTAGATCATTAGTTTCCATTATCCATCCTGTTCTAGCTGAAGCGACGCTCTATATGCCCCTGGTGTTCCGGTGACGTGCGAAAGGAATTCGCAGAGCTAAAGTAGCGCGTCGTTTTGAGTCCAACTTTGCTGGCATTTAACGTAGGTGAAGTCGTTAAGTTCATAGCACCATTATTAGAGAGTGTTAGCTGGTTTCCTGGTCCTCCCCCCGCCTGAGCGGAACGGGCGCCGAAGTGCGCATGCGCAGCAAGTTCACACGGTAGCGGGTCAGCGGAGCGGCGCCTCCGTCCCGCTGGCGCGCCGGTCGTGTCGTACCGAAACGTCTCGGGCTTTCCGGTTAGTTCAAGATGGCTGCCTATGGCTCGACACTCGCGTCTGAGAGCGCTTACAAGTTTCTGCTCATTTCCCTTCTACAGTCGTCTAAAGGGCTTCAAAACCGACAAGGACAGCTGTTTGCAATGCGACGAAAATGTGGTGAATTCTTTCGAGCATCAGTGTGCACATATGTACGTGGTTTCCAGAAGAAGCCGTGATCGCAATAAAGTGCGATTTGACGCTGTGCACTGTGAAGAACCGCGTTGACCTCCTTACCGGATATCTTCGGCAGGATTCAAAGCAAATTTGAGAAAGTAAGTCGCTACCTCCACTCTTACCTCAATTTATTTGGAAACAAGTAGATGAAGTTCTTGAACTTGTCTGTAAAAGGGCTCATCTAGACACACTGCAAATGATTCCAACTCAAAACGTCGTCTATTTATCTCCAGTTTAGTCACAACAAAGGAAAAGTACACTGCTGGCGTCTGAATTTATGTTGTGTGCAGCGTAGGAAGCAGGATAAGCACTGAAATAGCACTTAATGCAGAAAGCTTGCCAAGTTGGTGTTTAGATTGAGATGACACAGTAGTAGCGCCAAAAACAGGGATGAAAGGAGAGTAGACAGCCCAGGCGCTAGGCTTAACTGACTTTATCCCCGGGAATACCACGCATTTATAGGCGAAGATCAGGTGCTAAAAAATCAACAAACAAACCGACTGACAGCTGCACTTCTGTCACCTTTAGTCGTTACATATTTTCAAGCCCTGTCAGATACTCAGCACCCATATTTATCCACACCCCAAGATACGTGCACTTATCCACTACCTCTAGCGTGACCTCCTGTATCCTATGCTTGCCGCCCTTACTAATCTAACTCCCTGTGTAGTGAAGATCTCCAGTAGCCTCTGCAAATCCCCCTTGTTGTCACCTATTAGCACTATATTATCCGCACACATCAGTACTGGTACTGTTTGATCCATTCTACTTTCTTGAAGAAAGAAAGGTTGAAGCCAAGTCCGCTGCTCTATCGTTTGGTCTTGAATCTTTTTAGGTACAACATCAACAACAAAGGAGACAGAGCCTTGCCTAAGCACCCGCTATATCTCTATAGGCTCTGATAATTTATTTCTGCCTTTATAAGCACTTTCTGAATTTTATCGATCGTGAAATGTTTAGTGGAATGCCCCAATTATAATATTATAATTTTATAGATGTATTTCCAAATTTAATGCAAAGATTAGAGACACAACTGAAATACCACCATTCGTTGGCAATATTTTTGCAATAAAAGTTTTTGTTGCGAAAAATATTCATCGCTTTTTTTGTCCATTTCAGAGAAAACAGCATCGTGCTACAGTCTGTACGTTTCTATTGTTGAATGTTTGTTGTTTTATAATGCTTTTGGTTAGCCCTGAAGATTCCTTGAAGCTTTGCTTGGAAGCTTCAAATTTTTTTAATGGTCTTTGAACAGTTTGGAACGGGCGTACTGTGCACGTCTACGACGTCGACACCTGACAACAAATCGGCCGCCGTGGCGAACTATTACCTGCACTGCAGATGAAGTGACGGCATTTTTCGACGATCATATCCTACTGCGGCATTACGTCTCCAGAGTGACTGAGAACATAAGGTAAACAGCGTTACGGCAGAGCTCAGGCAATCCGTTCTGCACTACAGCCACACACCCCACCTGAGGATTACTGCGTACCATCCGGAGACCAACGGTATCACAGAACACTTGAACGAGGCCATCGCAGGCGTGCTTGTAATGCTGAGGTGAAGAGGGAAACAGAGCACGCTGTTGCTTTCAAACATTTTCTCACCTTGCCTAGTTGAAAGTGTCAGCTGTAGTATGTCGACGCCTGGAGTGGTGGCTATAGCGCGGATTTTCATGGACGGGAAAGGCCAGATTTCAATTAGAATTGAATAGCATGCTCTGTTTTGCTTATTTACACACCTATACCTAGACCCTGGGCACAGCAGAGCGGACGTCATCCGGCTCTGCATCGTCTTCACCTAAAACAGCGCTGCGCAGGAGAGAACTCGGATAAGTCCATTTAAGAACATTTAAACTAGGACTCCAGTCGATGCATTGCTGCCGAATTTTAGCACCGAAGATAACATCGACATCGCCGCGTTCCTACTGCATGCAAAAGACCGGTGGCTTGACCGGCTGCGCTTTAAGGGCCTGGAACCGTACAGATTTACAATCTGTGAGAACGCAACACGGATCAAGTGTCGGTTAGATGGTATGAACACCGTCTGGCCGCCGCGGACGCAGCGAAAAAGATTTGCGCTAGTACCTCGGCTCAAGCAAACTTCTTTGACGACTTGGAGAACTTGACTACGAAGTCGTTCGCTTCTTCGTCAGCTATTATTGTTGTTATTATCCCATATAACAGTATAATGTAATTGAAATAATAATAATTGCAATATAACAGCGCATACTCACAAGGAGGATTGGCCATGACCAGGCAGTAAGGACCAGTTTGTAGATTTCATACTGGGGAAATGAGATCAGACCTAAATAAAGGACCAACTCATATTCTGTGACATACACCTGAATCTGTGGGCTCTTCGTCGCCAGGCCGATCATTATGCTTCTCGCAACCCTGAGGACCCCTTGGCTCTTCCCTCTCTTCACCGAGCTACCGCCCGAGCGCGGCGTTATGCAAAGCAACTAGGCAGGAAATGCTGGGCTGCATGGTGTGCCCGGCTGTCCTCTACGCAGGGCAATCGACATCTTTGGAGAGTGTTTCACGCCATGGAGCGCCCTTCTCAGGTTGCAGATTACACTGAAAGCATTCGCCTCGCGCTGAATGTGGACGAAGATACATTTGCACAACAAGCGGCCCGTCAGTTTTTTCCACACCATGACTGCACCCCTACATCTCCTCCAGTCTTATCGGTTACAGAGCCTTCCGATGAGGTTACTTCTGATTTAACCATGGCAGAATTGCTAGCCTCCATTGAACGCCTCAAAACTACCACTTCTCCCGGGCACGACGGCATACCAAACTCTTTATTCCGTAACTTGGATGGGTCTGCTTTGCAAACCCTACTGGATACTTTCAACCAAGTGTGGCGTTCTGGTGTCATCCCTGGAGAGTGGAAGCATTCTATTGTGGTCCCAATACCCAAGTCAGGTCAGCCTCCAGTATCTCTTTCGGCCTTTCGTCCAATTTCTCTCACGCCTACCATCTGCAAGCTTTACGAAAGCATTCTCGCCGCACGCTTGTCGTGGTGGCTAGAACCACACGATTGTTACCCAGATTCCCAAATAGGTTTCCGTCCCCAAATTGGAACGGAGGATGGTCTTGCTACTTTGGCAACTGACGCGCTTCACCACTCTCCGCAGTGTCACCTCGTTCGAACGGTGACCGCGACAGACATAACAAAGGCATATGATAACATCCTTCACTCTGCCATTCTTGCCTCCCTTCAAACTCTTGGTCTCCCTCACCGGTTTCTCCTATCCATTCACGCCTTTTTAACAAATCGAACCTTCAGTGTACGGGCCCATGGAAAGCCCTTTGGTAACTTCACTTCCAATAGAGGAGTGCCCCAAGGCTCCGTTCTCGCCCCCACATTATTCAATGTGGCTTTTTTTCCTCTTGTTAGAGCCCTAGAGACCATCCCTTCTATCCGTGTGCTTGCGTACGGCGATGACATAACCTTGTGGTGCTGTCACCCAGATGCGTCTATCCATCAGTCGGCCCTCTAACATGCGCTAGATGTCTTGACATCTCGCCTCCCACCTCTGGGTCTAACCCTCTCGCCTACTAAGTCATGTTTCATTCGCATTGGTAACGAAGCCGGCTTACGGAAAGCTGCCCCTTTAAACTTTACAGTAGATAGTTCTCCGATTACTCAGGTAGAAACTGTTCGTATTCTTGGCCTACTCCTTCATACCTCTGGGACTAGCACCTCTTGGCTGACAGCCACACGTAAATCAGCTCACGCTACTATAGGTCTGATTCGTCGCATAGCTATGCGATCTGGTGGCGCACGTGCTCATACGGCCCGCCAGCTTGTGCGCTCTATCCTTCAGACACGGATAATATATCAGACACAATTTCAACGTCTCACCCGCAGACAGTGGGACTCCCTTGAAGCTATCAATCGTGAGGCTATGCGCGCCATAACATTTTTGCCTCGTTTGACACCCATACCCGTGCTTCAGGAGTTCGCCAATTAATACTCTCAGTGAACTCATCGACCAGCGGGTGGTAAACAAAGCTCGCAAACAGTCTCTACAACTTCATCGTTTAAAGACGCTCCCTCCGTGGTCGTATTGTCAGCTCACAGACAATCGCCCCACAGTTTCCTCGTCGGTATCAGCCGCGCATCTGCCTGAAGGGTGCATATTGTACACCGATGCATCACATACTGCAGAGCGGGGAGTTACTGCTGTATATAGTCCCTCCCATCCGCATCTCAACTCTCGTGCGACGTACACCGCAGATACATGTACCCCCCTGGCATTGGAACTTCAATCCATTTACAATGCCATTGCTTCCCTTCCGCTCGTTCCCACATTCAATGCAGTTCATATTTATACAGACTCCCTCGCCGCCGTTAAACAACTTAAGGCTGTTCGACGCACATTCCAGATTACACAATCAATTCACCTACTCTGCTCAAAGTACCCATGTCCTGTACGCATACACTGGATTCGCGGTCATGCTCACGATCCACATAACATTCAAGCAGATGCTATGACTCACATTGACACATCAGACGACCCGCCACCTTCCCCTCTTCTCCCAGATCCGTTCCTGTCCCATGTGTCCGATTCACAAGCTCTGCACCAGCGAACACGCGCTCTAATTCCTCCGTGTTCGCACCCTCTCCCCCGTAGTCTTACTCGGCAGGAGGAGGTATCAGTGCGCCGGATTCGGGCAGGGGCGGCCCTGACCCCATCTGTCCGTTATCGGTGGGGTGATAAATATCTGCCAGCAACTGACAGGTGCCCTCACTGCGGCGCTGCACCGGACATTTGTGATGTGCGGCACCTGTTGTGGACTTGCCCAGCGACGGCCCCTATTAGAAAACGGCTCCTCAGGGAGGTCGGCCTGTGGTGGAACCGCGACGGGGACTATGTGAGGTGGACTATGGACAATCACTTCACCAGATGCCTATGCGAGTACCTCGCCGAAACTTGTCTACACTCCTTCTTTTAACTTTATGTAACCTACATTCCACTCCCCCTTTTCTCAACTTATGCCTCATGGCAGACTTCTCGAAAAAAAAAAGATTCGAGACGCTAGCAGACGCTAACATTTGTTTTCTTGTCATTCTTGGTACCCTGAATGCCACAGGCGCAAAGCCTCGCGGAGAAGTGACAATAATAGATAATCAACACTCAAGCAAATGACTTTATTTTTTGATGTATTTTCCCTGACTCTTGAACCGCCCCTCAATGATAAACTATTCTAATATGCTTCAAACCATTTTGAATGCGTTCCTTTGAAACCTTTCCTGAGAGCATTTAGTCTTTGCGAATTCCTCTGTGCATCAGCCATCATGCGGTTAAATTAGAGGTTCGAATACACGCGCGACGAAAACGAAGAGATCGTTCGTGCTAAGCGCCATCGCCTGAGGCTCCCGCTGCATCTCAGTCTGCTGTGTGTCTCCGAGCTCCTCCCAGTGCCCCGTGTATTGGCAGACTGCGGTTCTTTTCGGCCAACCACAAACGTCCGACCGCAGGACCACCTTCTGGAGAAAGGCTGCCTGCCCTAAGGACCACGGGAACGGCGGTTTCATCACTGGTCGCTGCTGTTTGCTGGAAAAGTACAACTAGACCCACCGTCGCCTACTACTACTGCAGCTAAGGGTCAACACTGCGCTGGCTTAGCATTTTTAACGCAAAGCTTCCACCCTGGCACCCATTCGCAGGCCTCTCAACCCGAACCGCACCATATATGGCTGAGGTGTTGGATACTCGCCCCTTCCGCCAACACCAGCGGCCCGAGCATGAGCGCTTGTTCGGACTTCAGCATCAGCCGCAAGGCATGCCTCCCGCTGGCCAAATTGTAGCTGTGGACGCTGCTTAAAGTCGACGGACAACAGCTACGCGTCGTCCTTGCGGCAGGCGCCACGGTTGCGTGCGATAGGCCTCGCGATTTGGTGGTGACAGGGTTCGCGGACAACACAAAGACAACGAAGGAAGTGGGCATGGCCGACATATCAAGGTCGCAGGTAAGCAATGCGCGGTGAACCACTTAGATGTTTAGACAGGGACATTAGAGAATACCAATTTCGTCTCTCCCTTGGCTCGGGCAAATATAGACGCACAGAAGTATTTGTTTCCTTGATTGCGGCAGCCGGAAGGGACGACAGAGTGCAAGGAGCATCAGGAATACAGTGGACACAAATGACGCTTGGTTGAATCAATCAATCAATCAATCAATCAATCAATCAATCAATCAATCAATCAATCAATCAATCAATCAATCAATCAATCAATCAATCAATCAATCAATCAATCAATCAGTTATGTAAAAGTTCTGCTTGCGTGTCTTGTCCTGGCGTTTCAAAATAATCGTATTAAATTTTTTGAACTGCGATTGAACCAAATTCTGGCTTTAATTTATGATTCCCTGAATATGGTAGCTGCTGTTTACAAAAGTTTATTTATTATTGTTTCTTACGATTACCACAATCCACCTTTGCGGGTTTGTTCTATCAAAATGGTGGCATAAAGCAATGGGCGTTGGACTTGCTGCTGGCAAAGTGCAATGAAAAGTCTGAAACTATGAAAGCAGCCTGACGCGTGTGATCTTGCCTTTCTTGTCATTACTTAGACGCCATTGTCTGTTTGCATTCACAAATCTACTTCATTCCGCGGTCATATTTTAGCTCTTTCAGGAAGAATTGTGGTGGAATGCAGACATCTCTTCATAATTTCAGATCCTTGCGTACATACAAAACACAACTTTAGGGAGGTATGGAACTGTCTTATAACATTATGAAAATTATTTTACGTTATGGCATGCACATCAAAAAAGTTGTTGAGCTCTTCATGAAACCAACATCTGCAAATCCTTCTATTAATAAACAGAACCCGGGATCTTTAGGTTTTTTTTTTGCCATTCAGCCACACGTATGGATTGATTACACGCTTTTAATACGCTAGTTTTTTCCTGCAAACAACAGAAGACATCGCCCTCTTTGCAAAATATACAACTAGTGCTTAGACACCTAGGCAGAACTGAATCAATTTCTTGTTACTCTAATTTTCCTATGAGATTATTTGCTTCAGAAACACTTATATAAAGCCAGTAAAGGATCCCATTAAGTAAATAAAATGTCTCGGTTCGTCTCAAGCCAATGTTTTAAGAGAAGTTACATGCAACGTAGACCAAGTCACAAAACATATTGAAATAGCGTAAAATTGAAATGCGCCATACGCATGGAGGAAGGAAAACTCAGGAGAGGCCCTGGCTATCCGAGCTGCACGCCAAAAAAGATGCTCAGGCTTAGCTTGGTTAAGTCAAGAATGCGTTGCATATTGCGCGGTATTTTTGCGCGAGGTATTGCTTGGCGGCACTCAATTTTCTCAGCAGCTTTTCCTCCGTGACGTATGGATGGATGGATGGATGGATGGATGAATAGGAGCGCCTCCTTTGAAATGGGGCGGTGGCAACCTCCACCATGCTCAGCCGTCCTTTTTTTTCTTTTTTTTTGGTTTCTTTCTTTTCTTTTTTTTATTGATTTAATTTATTAAAAATACCTCAAGATCCCTCGGGTGAGGGCTTTACATGAGGGGTAACGTGGTTTTTTAACGTGGTTTGGTGACGTCATGTCCCCACGTGACGTGACGTCACGTGGCTGCCCGGCCGCGCCCAAGGGCTGAACTGAGTGACTGCAATATGCTACGCCAAAAAGTGTGCCGGAAGTCACGCGCTTTCGCAAGGACTGCTGGGAGTTTTTCGCCGACGGCGGAGCCAGCAGTAACGCTAGGAGCTGCGGCGTCGTCAGCTGCATTGTCTTATGCCCATGCGCAAGCGCCCTGAGACGGAGGCCAACTAGGAGGGGGGGGGGGGCACTGGGTGGTGCCGGCTTCAAAAAATTCGACGTAGCCGCCTCTACTGGGTGCTTTTCTTTCTCCGTGGTCATACGTGATTCAGTATTTATCTCCAAAACATTGTTCTGCAGAAATATCACCCTCACGTCAAATGCAAACGAGCTGTTCTCTAGGTTAAGGAAAGCACAAAAGGCGCAACCCCGATTCCTTCAGTAGAAGGGGCACGAAAAAAAATGAGAAAAATATAGTGCATAACGCAGTTAAAAGCAATAAAAGGCTGCCAGGAGACCTTCTTACCGAGGGACCACGTATCGTACAGGTGGTTCAACAACCCGTTGTGTCCTTCTGACGGCGCTCAGTGTTACTCGGGAATTCAGTATTGCTGGGAGGCCTTTTGTCTGCCCTTATAGCAGAACGCTAGTAGACTGCATGCTTCCTTCAGGGAACACGTTGTCTCCTGGTTAATCAATGAATGGTTCACGGGCCAAAGCAACCCTCAAGGGCCGTGTTTAGCCACGTTTCATCTTGTTTTAGTTTCATTTGGAACCCTATCACTGATCCCTTTTTTTTTTAACGAGCGGAAACGAGCAGGTCGCTTTTCTGAAATGTTTTTCAGGGCAAGCCGTGACTAGGTGTAGACCAGGAATCATGCCTGTTTATTTTAAATAGAAAGTGAGAAATAAGCGGCGCCCTGAACGAAATCGGTGGTGTTGAAATGTTAGAACTTAGCAGCGCAGTATTCATAGCAACCTCTCGTGAGAACGAAACGAACATGCCATGCAAGATGAAGGGTGACAGGGATGCTGAAATATTCAAGAAATGTCAGTGCTTGAGAGCTGGATGTTCAGGAATTTTTTTAATGGGGTCATATTAAGAGGGCGGTAGAACTGCACCATAGTTAACGACTGAGCAGCATCTCTTTCGAAGAGCACTTTGTTGAGCCTGACTTGCCATTGAGATCGAGCTAGAAATATTGAGTAGTGCTGCGTACCGCACCTTGTGCGAAGCAGAAAGATGTCATTACTCGAACGCTGGAAGTTCAAGCAGTTTTTTAGTCCCAATATTGATAGTGCAGAAATACTGACAGGGCGGTAGAAGTGAACAGCAGCATGTGCTTCGAAGAGCGGTGCGGTGATCCTCACATGCGAGTGAGATCGAGCTACATGTAATTACAAAGGGTAAGTTGGAGCTTGGCTGCGAGACCGGACGGAAGGGTGGTAACCAATCTTGGGAACAGTGTTCCCGCCGTGTGTATCGAAAAATTGATGAGTCGGGTTGCTATCACGTGTCGCACGCGGGAGCCTCGTTGTACGGTAGAAGGAAGAGCTTACCAGCCGCAAAGCCAGGAGAATTGAAAGGCAGCGATCCATTCTAATGAGCCCTAACGGGACGTGACGTTTGACGGCACGAATCGATACGCGGGCTTTGAAGTACGCTGTAGCGGAGAGCTGCGGATTAATTCAGAACACCTGGGGCTGTTTAGCGGTCGCTGACTGCACATAGCAGACGGGTATTTTTTCATTCAACCACTACTGAAGTGTGCGGTCGTGATGCAATTCCGCCATCTCAGGATACGCAGTCGAGCGCGAAAGCCACTGACTGCTTCACCACGGCGGCTCAGGCGTGCTAACAGCCTCTGGTGCAAAGAAATTGGATTGTTTTGAAAGCCAAAGACAAGCAGTTTCGCACTGCGTATTGGAAAGCCCAAACCGCAGATTCTGATAATGCGACACATGCAAATGGCTCCGACACTCGAGACGACACCAGAAAAATTGTCTTGTTTTCCTGGAGAGGAAGCAGCGTGTACCTATGGCCTATTTTGGTATATTTCGCCATCTATATGCTTTAGCGCTTGAAATGTTTACGAACAAATTTGCCGCTATTCGGGAAGTCCGACGCTAGTCGGGAAAAGCACTCCATATACGCCACACGGACGAGAGGAAAGAGAGATGCTACAAGAAGCGCTAAAAAACAACAATGTGTTTGTTGTCACGAACAGAGCTGTCATGCGCAAAAATGGTGGCAATGTGAATGTGCTGTGAAGGTGCTGTTTTAAAATATGTTGAACCAACTAGCTCGCCAGCGCGTACTGGGACCTATTTGAACTTGAACTGTGTATGGGAATATGAAGTTAGTGAGCTGTCCTGTAGCGCACTCCCTGTTGTAAAAGAAAGTGTACTAGAGGTCAGCATACTCTCTTTTTACTCCTTTATGTTTGGAGTGTATGCACATCTAATGTCCTGACGTGGAAACCGACCCACTGAAGTACGCCTTCTTTGCCCATGCTTTCCTTTGCCTAATTTTTTTTTAGAGAACAATTCGTTAATATTTTCTTCCTCAAACAATTCGGCTTAACTAGGGGTGTCGGGTAGTGCCAAAGCTTCTCTCGGAGGAAGAAAGGTAACCTTCGACCTTCCAGACTAAAGGAACCAGACAGAAGCCGTTTAGAGACCGCTATTCTGAAATTAACGTTAACTAGCCTGAACGATGTAAGCAGGGGAAAAGAACAAATTCTCCGCATCGCTTCAAAACACTGTAGCGCAACGAAAGACGCGGGCAAAAATGAAAAGAAGGAACACGAGAACACTCCACATCAGGTGACTCGGTTCGGGATATTGGCATACGTAGCTGTACCTCTTGCTGAGTGTCCCCCATCCGCCCAGCGTTCAAGCTGCTAATAGTGGTTTCAAGAGAGGAATAGTCAACTGGCTGCCCAAGGCTAAAATATAATGGCGGGCGCATAGTGAAGTAGCGAAGGCCTCGCATGAAGCGAAGCACTGGTTGACGGGATAGCAGCAGCTCGTCACTCAGTAGGTAGAGTCAGAAGTATGATATTACGTGGCGCTCTTCGGCAGTTAAACTTTGGTCGCTTCCTACCCCACGAAAATATTGAGGAATTAAGTCAGGAAACGCCTCTTCTCCACTCCAGAATAAAGCTTTATATTTTCTTTCCAGGAAGTGGGAGAAAAGTTATAACGCTGAAATCTGCTCCGTTTCATTTTGGCAGCACGTGTCATATGTTTCCAATACGGTTCCATTATTTGGTCGACTAGTTGTGCTGCTTGGGTAAAGGCCTTGAATGTCTTTTTCATGAACGCTTGATATCAAAAAATAGCTTAGGGACCCTAAGCAGTGATTTGAAACTCCGTGACTGAGCGAAGGTTTTGTGGATTTTAGATCGACGAACATCTGGCGGCTATTTTTTGAAGTTGCCTTGTAAGAACGCCAAACGCAAGTAAGATGGAGGAGCCTCACGGTGTAAGAATACACCGTGAAGAGCCTTAACGGCGGTGTTTTGGATGTGGCTCAGAAACTGGTCCGTCGTTTTTTCGCATTTCCGACAGGTGGACTTCAACTGGATGCATCCGGGCTCGTGGCGGGCCTGCAAAAAAGCACGTCTGTAGTCATGAAGACATGGCTGCGGAATTAGCGCGTAGGCTGCGCTACTGCTGCCCCAATAAAGCAGGGGTGAAATACCATTACCGACTACATGTCTTAACCTCATAGCAAATAGTTTTTTCAGCCAATTTTTTTTTTCACTCTATACAATTTGTCACGATTTGGGAGGAAACTTTTTAAACTTCTGTTGTTATGCGTGGTTCATCAGACGCGCGCGTTCCTGCGAAGGAGCAGGCAAGTTGCGCGCGCGTTCATGAGCGCGCGTTCGTGAGAAGGAGCAGGCAAGTTTCCAGGGGGCGAAGCGGCGTTTATTCCCGCATGTTCGTCGGTGCGTGGCTGGCCGAGAATAACCCACGTGTAGGTTGCGGCGCAAGCTTTTTATTCGTTTCTGGCGCGCCTGCGCATTAGCGACGGCGGCGATAGCCGGACACCACAACTCCCACGTCCCGATTTGCAACTAATTTCCATAGTATCAAAGAGACACAAAGGACAAGCTTTTTTACTTTGTTTTGCTACAGATCGATTCTATAATTCAGGGAATGTCGATGCTTGTCCGAGCAAAAATTGAATTGGAAGCTTCTCCTGCCAGTCGATTAAAATTTGCAAAGACCAGAACGATTCCATGATCACTGTTTTGAAGGGAATGTCGGAACAGCTGGAATCCGGGCCGGGAAAAATCTGTCGACGCAACGCAGTTTGCTTCAGAAATAGGCAGGTCGTGGGGAAAAAAAGATTGTTTTTTTTTAAAGGAAGTTTATCGCAGTAACTGTCTGACGTATCTGGGTGGAAACGCAAACCAAGCCGTAGTGAAGAGTTATATAAAAAAGGTGTGAAAAAGTATAGGAAGAAAGAGGTGCTGTTGTGGAGGGCTCCGGAATAATTTCGACCGGATGTCTTTAATGTGCACTGACATCGCAAAGCACACGGGCGCGTTTTGCATTTCGCCTCCATCGAAACACGGCCATCGTGGCGACCGTATATTTCGTTTTTTTTTTGCCTTTTCTAGCTTATTAACGCATCGTTTAGAACTTATATTCATCATCAGTGCTCCTTTAAGCTTTGAAAGTAGAGGAGTGAGTAGACGAGGGCATGAAGTGCTACTTAACAACGGGAGGAGAAGGAGGAAAATTTTTATTGAGAGTATTTTACCTCCCTGATTGGAGCCCTCAGTGGAGGGGTGCATGCGCCGTCGCCATCCTTCAGGCCCGCTTGAGCAGCCTACGCTGGGTTCGGGCTGGTCAGAGCGGTCTCAAGAAGAAGGGCTCTCAGTCCATGGCCCCGGAACTGAGCTCGTTCAAGCTTTTCACGATAGCAGATTCATGAAATTCGCTTTCCAGAATCGGCTAACGTATGGCTGCCTTCACATTGTTATCACCGGCAGCATGCGAATGGCGACTACGGCCGCAGCCACACAGCTGGAACAAAGAAAATCACGCCGACAATGGTTAAATGCTGTTCCTAATGCGTTTCTTTTGCAGTTAACGAATTACACTGTTTATATATATATATATATATATATATATATATATATATATTTTTTGTTGTTCCAAATAAACCCCCCTTCTACTACTACAATGAGCGCCACTGGGCTAGGTTTTCGTTAGCCTTGGTATGCTGCATAGTAAGTGCGGATGCGTTGCTTGTATTACTCAACCATCCCGATTCTGCAACGCGGGCTGTGCACCATGCTCGCAGTCCAACGTATGCTCCGGACCTTACGTGGTGGTCCGGTCCCGGCACTCCCTCGTGGCACCTGGAGCCTGACTGCTGGGGTAGTGACCACCACCCTATCATCATCGGTCTTCATCCGTTACGAGCCCGCCGATTACGCCGTAGGTGTTCTGTGGTCAATTGGGACACCTTTCGCACCACGCTCGAAGATCTCTCTGTGCAGTCATCTACACTACGTATGGACTGCATACAAACTGCGCTCAACAAGGCTACAACTGTCACCTGGACAGACGTCAATCGTCCGGCGCCGTATGTGGGTCTGCTTAACTTGTGGGTTGCTCGCCGACAAGCGGAGATGGCAGCTTCCCGAGACTCGACTTCTGCACAAGCACGCACAAGGCTGAATTACCTTACTGCCAAGGCTCGCAGATATGAACGTGATCTATCGCGAAGGCAGTGGCATGCGTGGTGTGACCAGTTTTAAACACAGTCATCGAATGCTTCTTTATGGCGAACATTTCGCGCTATGGAACATGGTTCTCGTCGTCCTGACGCAGCGGCCACAGCATGCTTCGCTGCTAACTTAGCTCCGGATGATTTCGCAAGAGAAGCAGCGCGGAAGTTTTTTCCGAAGTATGACGTGTTGCCTCCAAGGACCGCAGGAGCCTCCTTGGCTGGCATTCCAGCATATGTCGACAGGCTACCATCTACAGCCGACGCCGAGGGAATCGCAAGCCCATTTTCCATGCCCGAGTTACTTGCAGCAGTAGATGAGGCCCGTCGGAAGACTGCACCCGGCCCGGACTCCATTCCGTACGAGGTGTACAAGAACATGAGTTCCGCTCTACTGCCTCAACTCCTCGCCACCATCAACAAGGTATGGATAGAAGGCGTCGTACCAGAAACTTGGAAATCGGCTATTGTGATCCCCATCCCAAAGCCAGGGAAGCCGCCGACAGACCTTGGTAATTTCCGGCCTATATCGCTTACGCCCACTTTGTGCAAGCTTACTGAAAAGATGCTTGCCACACGCCTGTCGTGGTGGCTTGAGCACCACGGTTTCTATCATCCCGCCCAAATCGGCTTTCGAACGTCCATAGGTACAGAAGATGGATTGGCTGTCTTGGCGTCATCAGTTCTAGCATCAACACGCAGCCACAATGTCCGTACCGTACTGGCCATGGACGTTGAAAAGGCGTACGACAATATCAGTCATGCTGCTATCCTGGAATCACTTGACATGCTGCATTTCCCCGTTAGAGTGCGCAATTTTGTAAAATCCTTTCTGGAAGGCCGACACTTTGCCATACGCCTCAGTGGTGAGGCCGTCGGATCCTTTGTGCCTCTTCGCGGCGTGCCCCAGGGATCGGTACTATCGCCAACATTATTTAATATTACTTTTATCCCCCTTGCTTGGCGCTTACATGAAGTGACTGATATTAAGTTTTTATTGTACGCTGATGACATCACTGTGTGGAGCACCCACCACGGCCTGTTGACTCAAGCCTCCGCCCTACAGTCAGCCCTAGATATAACGTCGACTTATGCCTCTTCAATTGGTCTTCAGCTTTCAGTGAGCAAAACTACGTACGTGTCTGTTGCCAACCGCTGGGGACGCCGTAAACTCGCTGCGACACCAATTCGTCTCCATCTATCCGGAACTCCACTTCAAGAAAGTTCAATAGTCAAAATATTGGGCTTGACGATTCACGAGTCAGGAACAGGGACTGCTTGGCTTTCTCGAGCTAAAAAGCAAGCGATTCAGGCGTTAGGTCTGATTAGACGAATTGCTCCTAAAACAGGCGGCGCCCGCTCTCATGTTGCAAGGCAGTTGGTGCGGGCGGTTGTGCAACCGCGCCTCGTGTACCAAGCCCAATTCCAGCATTTGATGAAGGCCCAGTGGGATCGCCTTGAAGCCGTTAATCTAGAGGCAATGAGGGTCATCACTTGCCTTCCCCGCATAACCCCGATCGTGGCGCTCCAAGAACATGCGCAGCTGAATACTCTAGATGAGCTGGTGCAGCAAGGACGTGATGCTCGCCGGCTTAAGTCTAACCTTACACACGCAACGTGTGCACTCAGGGCGTATGCTTCCTCGCACTCCATTCGACAGCCGCCTCCGCCAGTTCTCCCTCCCTGGCATTTTGTGCAGCTAAGCGATAACAAACCAACAGATCTACGTCGGCCATCATCTACCCTCGCGGCGGCGTCGTTTCGCGAACGAATTACACAAGAAGACGCCCATCTGCCGCATGGCTCCATCGTTTTAGGTATACGTTGACGCAGGCATCCAGGCTTGCGAAACCACTACTGCAATTTACTGCCCTTGCAAGCCTGCCCTCAACAAAACGTCTAGGTTTCGCTTCCCAGAACCTCCTTCCTCCTTCTGTGTGGAGATGCTTGCCGTTCAAGAGGCACTATGCTCAGTGGCCGCCGTTCCCCTACTACCTACGGCTCGCATTGTCATCCGCACCGACGCTCTTCAAGTCATACGCCTACTACGACGCGTCAGTCGCACCCCAGGCATTTGCCAGGACATCCATCGTCTCGCGGCACGCATCCCGCAGCCAATCCGAATTCAGTGGGTCCCACGAGACCTCCTGAGTTCACAAAGCCGTGCAGATTCTGCGATCCACCTTGTGACCCCAACTTCGTCTTCGCCTCGAGTCCTAACACTGGATGACACCACCCTCCTTTTAACAAAAAAGGAACACCTCCGGCACCGCACACGTGCTCTAATCCCTCCGTGTGCGGTAACCCTCCCCCGTGGTCTTACCCGTGCAGAGGAGGTTGCGCTTCGGAGGATCCGGGTCGGGGTTGCCCTAACTCCAGCCGTTACACGAAAGTGGCCGCAATTTGAAGGTGTATTTCCCCGCCCCGGGTGTCCAGTCTGCAAGAACAGAAATCTTGAGGCCGACATTCACCACCTGCTGTGGGTTTGCCCGGCGCTGAAGCCTACAAGAATTCGGCACCTGGCGGCAGCGAGTCTTTCGCCCGATAACAGTGCTTCATACACCGCTTGGACACAAGGACCTCATCATCGTTCACTGCTCGATTTCATTAGATCAGCGAACCTTTACTCATTTATTTAGGCATCCTCATTTATCATTACATGCCGTTTTATGCCCTGAGGCAATAAACATCGCATTAAAAAAAAGAGATAGAAAAAGAGAAAGGTTGCGGTATGAAAGGTATGAGTGTCATTAAAAGGTAGGACTGCGCGATAAAAACTCAGACAGTACACATAGGAACGAAAACGACACCACGACCAACGTTTTTAGATCGTTGACCACGACTGCAGCCTTATGTTAACTGATGAATGGAAACACATGCTATATAAGCGCGGATCCCAGGCGCGCCACCACCTCACCTTTGTCAATATGCACATGTGCTCATATTAGATAGCATATACACTGATCAGATTTTTTTCCTTCCCTTTCCTGGGGCAAGTAAATCTCAAGTCTGTCTACTCAAGTCGAGCCATGTCTACTGTCCTTGTCTTTTTCGCGCAGTGCTACCGTTTCATGCAATGAACCAACTAGCCCGCAAGAGCGTTCTACTACAGCGTCTGCTCCAATCCGGCGTGTTTCATATCGCCGAAAGGTGTGCATGCGAATCCCTGAATTGAATCGAAGAACACAACTTCGCGCAGCTGACCAGTTGCAGAAATAAAGGCAGCTGTGAAAAAGAAGGTGCTATCTTCGATCGTCGCTTCATGGATAGCACCGGCAAGCATTAATGTCATTATATTGCGAAACGCAACGAGAAGATGTCGTCACAAAAAAAAAAATTGAATACCTATGTCCTGGTCTTCAATTCCTGTTATTTATTGCCATGAATGCTTGCGACTCACACTTTGTAAGTATTATTTGCTTTCAACCCTTGTCTTCCGTATTAAAAAACGATTTGCACTTGCGGTTTCTGTCGGGAATGGAACGCGACGATGGTGGACAATCGACGTAATAAACGGGACTAGATCGTAACTTTGTTCATTAGGGTTTAAATAGCGCCTAAACAAACCCTCCGTCGCAGAGAGGCAGTGCCGGTTCCGTGAGTGAAGAAAATTATTTTGTATTACAAACATCAAAACTAACCAGTGATGAAGGAGTCATTCTTTACATATCATACCGCGATCTACTTCTAATTCGGGCGTCCTCTCCTTTGCGCAAGTAACCTCCTACTCGCTGGCCTGAATTCTACTGCCCATTCAAAAACCGTAAGCATGTAGGCAAAGCAAAGACTGCTTCCTGCCGAAAAAAGTTGTATGCTGCTGTAACATCATAGAGGCTTCGTAACACAAATAGCATACCATTTATATGATATTGTATGGCATTTAAATGACCAATGTATGATTTTGCACAAAAATGACTGACATTTGTATCATAATTATGTGACAAACTAGATGAGTTTATTGCATCGTACCGCTTTTTTCAGCGGGGCTATCCTATAAGAGAAAAGAATTTACACTGCCACTCTTCCCTTCACTTATTTTTACTTTTGCCTGCTCCGCAGACCACTAATATCCAACACCTTACATCGCTGTTCTCAAAGCTTGCCCTCTACCGCTTGGGAGTGCTGTCCCGAACGCCTACCTCCTTTCCCCTCCGCCCGAAGTCTGTCCAGCACACGTTGCGGCCGCCCTTAATTCAGCGTGCCAAAGACGTGCAAGAGGAGCTGCACCAGGTGCTGTAATTACATTTTTTTTTTTCGCCCTTTCTGGCTTCGTGCTCAGCCAGGATAGTTGATCTGCGTTACTCAAAGTGCCGCCACTGTCAGGTTTTCGTAAGAGAGATCAGTTGGGGGAACGTTCACTCGTGGCGTGTCCCAATGAAGCCTTGTCAGAACCGGAACTGTGGCGTATGATTCGCCGCCGATCGCGTTACCTGCAGTTGCTGTGCCCGCCGTGCGCTTGGAGCATTCAGCAGGACACAGCGCGCTGAATGCAGTAAGCGGACGGTGGGAAAGCTCTTGAAACGCCGACAGCAAGACCAGGAGAATTACGACATGTAGGCTTTCCTGAGAGCCTTTTTTTCACATCCCTCAGAAAACTTTCTTTAGACAGTAAAGAGGCTGCGCATAGACTTTTGTCATTAAAGTCAATAAACTTTCTACAGACAAATCAAACAGACTTGTCCACACACTTCTCAAATCCCATAGAAAATATATAGAAAGTCTATAGACAATGCATGGATTTAGAGCGCTGCATTTTAGTGTCTTTTTATATAGGCAGTCTTAAGACGACGACTGCACAGTAGGAAATACCTACAGAGAGGAAATAAATCGACAGAAAAATGAAAACAAAGTGAAGTAATTATGCGGGCGTGTGCACCGCGAGGTTTCCGCGACCAACCTGTGACTGTCCTGGTGGCGCTGTAGCGTCAGAGCGACGAAAATGAATAAACAGAACAAACATCGGCGCCCCCGCGCATTGCGCACTCGTTCATATGCGTCAAAGTCGGAGCAGACGTTGACCCAGGCTTTCACGAGAAGGGCTTAAGAACAATGAGGTGCCCGAGTGATGCACTTGAAGGGTAGAAACGCCTGCCTCGTGAGAAACTGGTGACATTAAGATTACTGCAGCATGATTAAACCCTGTGCGCTCGATGTAACTGCCAGGGCGAGCGCGTAGACTTCAAACCCCAGAAAGTACTTGTCGCAATAATTCCCTCCTGGGCACTGCAAAAGGCGCGCGCTGGACCTGCTAGCAACTTTTCTACGCTATCAGAGAATGCCTGTTTGGGCGTAGGAGCCCAAGAAATGAAACTTTTCGTCTTACCTTGTGGCTGCTGACGCGCAGTTACCGAAGGACGCGCCAGGCTGGCTGCGGTGCACGAGTCGGAAGCACGAAGTGCACAGGGCTTCGCCAGCGTGCGCTAGATAGAGCGGTAGTAAAGGGCTCCTGCAGTGAGGGCCCACCTGAATAACTGCGTTTTCATCTATGAATTAAATGTTTTCTCACTCACTGTCTTGAATAATGAGGGCCCCAATCAAAATAAAACGATGTAGGAACGACGATAAAACTATAAATAGGACAGATAAATATACCAGTTGTCCAATCTAGCTTTATTAAATTTTTTAAAAATGCAGTGTAGCCCACTTAAAGCACCGCAGTTATGCGAACCCTCGCTTATTACGAACGAGGGTGGAGCTACTATCGAAGTATGTATTAGGGAAAGGGCACTGCGTCTCAGCCACAACGAACACCTGTGGGTGCACGACTCGGTTGCAGCGAACGAGGAGGCGCTTTAAACTCAGCCCGCAGTCGATAACCACCGAATCTTCCAAGAGCGCAGAGCGGCGACCGTGTCCTGATCTCTGTGTCACTCCCTCCCATCTTCCTACGAAAATAGCGCGGTGGCCCAAAAATACAAAATCAATAAAATAAAATAACAGCTAAGATACACGGTACGTGTATGTAAAGCCAACCAAACTTTCGACAAGATGCCGCCGTCAAAAACGCCGGCCTTGAATGACGGCGCCTGGTGCAAAATGCATTGAGCTTCACGTCAGCGCTTTCTGTGCGCGAGCATGAGCAGCAGCGACGGGCGGTCGCAGTCATTGGGAAGACCCGTAATTCGCAGCACTTTGAAGCTACGCTATAGTACGATACATGCCCGACATGCTGCGCGACTTTTTTTTTTCTTCGACGAGTGCGCAACAAACCATCACCTCAGAGAGAGCATGGGGATGACAGGCGACACGTTCGCCGAGTGGCTTGTTGACTTTGACCAAGAAATGGAGAAAAAAAAACAGTAAGGTCCTTTTCGTGCTCGACAACCATGTGGCGCACCACATGCTGCCTTCCCTCACTGCGGTGACCCCCATCTGCTGCCACAAATCGCGACGGGCAAGACCAGGCACTTGACATGGACATGATTCACGTGCTTCGAGGTGTCCTGTCGGCGGTGCGTCACCAGCGCATACTGGTAACAGTTGATTGACCAGGTGCTATGACTTCTCAGTTTGAATTTCTCTGCTCCCCGCTATGGAATGATAATACCCCACGAATAGAAATGGCTGCGGAGTACAAGAATTGCTTCCGTAAGGCAGCGTTTAGGAACCCAGAAAGAATGGAGGACGTTGTCGAACGCCACGTTATCGGACGAATGAGGATTTGAGGCAGCACCTCATCGATGCGCAGCTGTCCCGACCTGGTGTCGCCTGGGATGACTTCGATGGTGCGGATGTGCCGCCAACTTCGGAAAGCCATACAGTGCCCAAAATATTAGCTTGCAAAGTACGAGAACTCTCGCACTGCCAGGAATTTGATGCGGCCAATGACGAGGAGTAGAGCACTGCACGGGCCTCAATCTGAGGCCCAAGCCCGGCCCGGGCCCGAGACCTGGAGCCCGAGCCCGGCCCAGGCCCGCGGCTTCAAGCCCCGCCCCGGCCCAGGCCCGCTAAATTATCGCTCTAGCGAGCCCGGCCCGGCCCGTGAATCCCGGAGTGAACCCAGCCCGGGCCCGGCCCGGCCCGTTTCACAGTAACGCTTGAGGTATACTGCTCACTCTGAACAAGTAGACTGCTACTTGACCGATAAGGAACTGGCCGACAAAGGTTCTGAAACCACAGTTTGGCTTGCAGAAAGTTGGTTCTTTTTAACCGAGAAGGAAGTGATGAAGAGTAGTGCTCGCCAGGCCCGTCTAGGTGCGCAAAGATAAACCAGGAAGTTCCGAGAGCTAAATAAAAAGAGCTGCATACGCGCGCAATATACTACTTTGCATTCCCCCATGATTTTAATCAGTTATATTTTGCCGCCGGGAAGTATAAACATTAAAGCTGCCTAGCAAGCAGTGGGATGACATTTGTTTAGTGAACGCGATCTTACAGGTTGAACTCATAGCCGAACTGGTTGCCTTTCAGCAGAAATGAAAAGTTAAAAGGCTTGAGTATATAACGGTGTGTGTTTTGTAGACTATAAGCGTCCTAAACTAATATGTTCTTCGCGAATGCATTTCTAACAGTGTATGGGTATGTTTTGGGATGACGGACGATCAATGGCCAATTAAAGCCGGTTGAATCTTACTCTTACCGGTGGAGCAGAAGATAAAGCGCGAACCACGTGATAACTTACAGGGCAAAACACTTGTCATGACAACCAGGCTGAAGAAGCGAGGAGGGATAGATGTGGTTATGAGATGAGATTTACAAACTCTCGCGAGCTTTTGTGGCTATTTCTTTTCCGAGACGTTCCGGTCAGCTGATCAAAAAGAAGACCAAACGCGCTGTAGTTTGTGCCTTTTCTCACATGATAAAAATAAAGCTATAAAATAAAAGCTATGTTTTTGGGGCTTAAGGGCCCAAGGGTAGTCAGGCTGTGAGAGACACCGAAGCAGAGGGCTCCGGATCATTTGGACCACATGGGTTTCTTCAACGAGCAATCATACTATAAAGTACATGGCTGTCATGACTGCCGCCTAAACAGAAATGCGGCCGCCGAGGCTAGGAGCAAACCCGTGTTCCCCGGCTCAGTAATCAAGCGCCTTGACCACTGAGCCGCTGCGGCGTAGAAATAAGGAAATAAATAAGTCAATTAATAAAGTATAGTATTTTTCTCAGCGCGTAATATACCCCATAGCTCATCCGTGTCGCTGCTCCAATGCCGCAGTTTTGTACTTCCCTCTGCAATAGTGAATGAATAGCCGGACACCAGCCGCTTCTGTACGGACTCAAGCCCGACTCGGTTCCGCAGCTTTAAGCCCGAGCCCGGCCCGGGCCCGGAACTTCAGGCCCGGGCCCGGCCCAGGCCCGGGCTTTCGGGCCGGCCCGAGCCCGTGCAGTGCACTAACGAGGAGGCCACCCTACCACCTGCTACCATAAGCATTACCCCTCATGTAATGTCCCGAAAGGGACCTTTGAGAATAAATAAATAAATAAATAAATAAATAAATAAATAAATAAATAAATAAAGCGCTCCTGCTGTGGTCAGTTCTATCGGTTCCCTAAGCCTACTTGTTGTACCAAGGGTATTTGAGAGGAGCATGTGACAGCTCTGGAGAGCTTCGAAAGCGCCATAATACGGTCTAGTTTGAATAAGCAGGTGCGCATAAAGGTCTCACATTGCGTTACTTTGGAGTTGTGGCTGTAACATGGGAACTCTACTCGCAGTGAACCTCGGATACTATCAACGAGCACAAACCATGCGACCGTCAGGTTCGCTATAAGTGGGCTCAGGGGCACAATAGGTGCACGGAATTTCAACTATGTTACTAACCTCTCTATTTAGTAGGTGAGAGCACCTTTCTATTTTGATCAATTGAGTAATTAAACAAACTGGGAATTTTAGGTTTTTAGCTTTTGCGTTTGGGGCGAAAATTCTATTGGAAGATTATAGTGCGCTATACAAAAAAAATAAATATAATTAGTCTGTCTTTAGTTTCATGTGTGTTAGAGATCAACTTTATCCGCGTTGGAAAGAACACCTTTCAAGATATGAAAAATCCTACTTGACCTGCCCTTCAGTGGCGTGATAGTTTACTTTGTGCTTAAGGTGCCCACAAACAGCAGTTCTTCCTGATAAGTGGTGCACCGTGATACATAAGGAAATACATCAGTCGAGTAAAAGGAACATACACAATTTAGATACATGCCAGAAAAGAATCGATATACGCCCACTTACGAAGCAGGCTTCTATCACCATCAAAGTGAAAAAAAAAATGGCAAAAGAAGCTAACAGAAGAGACAGGCCAGCTTGGGTAGTGTAAAACTACTTTGCACAGAAATGTCACCAGCAAACTGAGCATGGCAGATTTGTTAAAAATGTGCCGAGTGAGCATCATTGTGCCTACATACTTAGGATTGGCAGTATAGAATGGCAGCCAGATACGGGCGTTTACAGAGTGTTGAATAGGCAAAAAACGAACTTAAAGTATATCGCCCACCCAAAGTCGGTGAAGCGCTACTGTTAACGTAGAGCAATCAAATGCACAGTGCAAACATTTTCGCAAGAAAACAGCGCCGCATAGCACGCGCAGTATTCCAGTGTAAGAAGCTTCAGGGGCGTCAACGGACGGTTAGTGTTCATTTAGTACCGTCTACCGAAGTGCCGACCGTACAGAATTCGAATAAAGTATCTCTTTACAGGTTCAATCGCGGTACACTGCGTGATCGCACTCAGCTGCAAAAATCCGAGTGACAACTGAGCCCTTTGTCGTTGTTAACTTGAACAGTAAATGTCAGCTGGGAGTCCAGATGAACTTCAAAGTCGTCGACAGCAGTAGTTCTCTCAATCGTAGAATTCGTGAAGACGGCTGCGTTTGGTTTCGCCACGAATGGGACAAGACTAACGCAATGACTAGGGTGAGGGCGGAAAAATTGAATGCAACACCATGGACCTGGCCGCGTCCAGTGCGGCAAACACTGGGGACGGCAGTTGTCTATAGCGATGGGCCAGCCGAAACACTAAGCGTTTGTAGGCGCGAGACGCGAGCAGCCGGTCGTCCGCAAGGCACACTGCTTAATGTTTCGACCTCCGTATCACAACCGTTAACTACCGGGCCCACTGCTTTCCACACTGAACTCGACCCGGTCACAGATCGCACTTTAAATCTTGCCATCAGAGTCCACATCATTGTTTTTGTCCCACAACGATCGCGGCACTATTATTCACGGATACGTTCACAACTGCGTCGTTTTCAATTCAATTCAATTCCTTTTATTTCCTTTTTCAGAGGAGGAGGCAGGACAAAAAGGCGTGGCAACGGCTTGACGCAGGTCCTGCCCCCTTACAAATTGGCAGACATACAGATACTTTTGTGGCACAAGTGTTTGACAGGTCAAAAAAAAATAAAATAAAAAATAAAAAATAAGGAACACACAAGTATCAGCAACTTTTGAGCAGTCACTCAACACACAGCAAGTTTAGAAAACGAATGCGAATAGACATAAACAGTAGTCATCAAAAACATTAATTAGGACAGACTAAACCATGCTACACACTTTACATAGATAAAGACGATAGAAATGACTTAATCTTAGAATTCGGGTTAGAAAAAAGATCGAACGACTCTTGCTCCAATCGATTCAATAAAGAGGGGAGCGTGTATGATAAAGATTCTTTGCAGTAGTTTGCTCGTGGTGTAGGCACATTCCACATTTCACTATGACGGGTGCGGTGACAAGACTCGTTTATTTCAAGCTTCGCGATCTCCGCTAAGAGTCCTGATGACGGCGCTTGGGTTGCGGCTCCCCCTGGTCCAGGCTAAAGGCAGCACGACGGCGCTTCGGTAACGCCTGGCTAGATCTCAGAGGCCTTGGGGTTGATGACCGCTGGAATTCAGCATCCTGCAGATGTTCGAAGGAGAAGTCAATCTCAGGATCCCAACCTACCACCACATGTGCCTGCGGGGAAAACAAAAGAGGCGTCATGTTATAGAAAACCTTGAGTAGCATCACGGCGTGCTGCCATGGTCTGTGATGCTGACGGCGCCGATGCCGATGGTGCGAAAATGAAGAACCACTTAAGAAGTTACGCTCTTGAAGCAATTTTAACAATAAGGTACAGTGTCTGGTCCACCCGCTCCCGCAAGAAATGTTCCAGAAAGGAGGGACAGGCTAGTGTATGGCTGCTCGTGGAACCCAGTTTGAGAACTCCGGTTTTAAACAGCTTGGATATGTGCGTTTGTGAGCACGACTACCAGCAGACGCGCCGATGGGGTGTTAATCGAGAAAGTTTTCCTTAATCTACATTTTCTTGAACCAGAGCTTTCCTGAATCGCCATCCTTTGACCTAAAGGAGTCGAAAATGTTCGGTGTGCAAACACCCTTCAGCAACGCTGAATGGCCGAAATCTGTCCGCTTCTACGCGCGCTACCCAGCTGGATGATATTCAACGAAACATTGAGTTCACATTGAGTTCACCTGATTATGTAATAAGTGAAGCTCTTTCAAGATGATGCAAAAAAGAACAACAACAGGGGACCTGCCAGAAAAAATTAAAAGTCACATCAGCTAAGAGCTCTGTTTTCAGTGGTGCCCGCCGAACTCAGTCCGCGCTGTGTATTGTACTCACATTTCTTCCCGTTTCGAAGCGGTCCGAAAGCCGCATTACACGTATGGCGCTGGCCCCTGCCTCCTCTTCCTCCTGCATTTCGGCTGACTCGGAGCTGAGCTCCATCGCCTCGCTGCTATCATCTTCACTGTATTCGGGGCAGTCGCCTCCGAAGGAGGCTGCTGGCCCCGGTTTCAGTGCCTGCCTTTCTGCGAGGTTCTGGGTCGTCCGAGGCAACATGTCCAACCTGTCCCGTTGGTCTTGGTTGTCTTCAGCATGCAGACGGGCGACGTCTCCGTCTTCACGCATCAACCAGAAACTCCGCTGCCACGCTTCGCACGGCTCTCTTCTCCTTGGTATGATGTGCGCAGGTGACCTGGCGGCGGGTCTTGGGGCAATAACTCACGCGACATGGCGGTGTCCTCTGCCACTTCGAATTAGATTAGAACGGTGAGCTCAAGGTGCGCACAGATTATTGCCCTGATAGAACCTCGCGTCTAGCGGCCGTCGCATCGCATGGCTCTTCTTCTCCCTCTGTAAAAGTGCCACATACCCACGCGGTGAGATTGGCCAAGGTACGGTAGTGAATGCCAAGGCAGTATATGTGCGGGTATAAATGCGTGAGTCGGTGAAGTAGAATAGTGGAATGGCTGAAAGTGGAAAAAAATATATTTAAAATAATAAAAATTTATTATTAAAATACTTATTAAGTGTTTAAAAATTGCCGTTTCATCGGTTTCTTTTTTGTTTCTTCTTATTCTTCTTCTTCACCTCTTTATAATGGCACATACCCACGTGGGGGGATTTCTCAACACGGCCGGTCGTTTTCCTCGCAAACTTGTGGGAAACAATATTGTAAAATGAGCCGAGCTTGGATGAAAGAACAAAAGAAATTAAGAAAATTAACGAGTGTACAAACATATAAGAACAGCAGCCACAAGAACAACCAGGGCAACGTGCTTTGTAAGAGGAGGCCTCAATGCGCTATCATTAATGTTAGTGTGCTTATGACTTGTCTCGCAATTGACGGCACTTAAGGCTCTTCTGCTGGCTGCCACGTTAACAATATTTATTACCGACTGCACCTTTATAGATGCCTCCGAATGTGAAGAAGCAGGACAACAAAGAGAGTAGTAGTGACGGCGGAGTTCCTCTGGTGTTTCGTTAGCTCTGGCATCCCTCATGGCTTCGGCTTGTGCGTTTAAGCGGCATTGGCGCTACTGCGGTGTTTTGCTTGCACGTCGACTGCGTTCTCTGCGTTCTCTGAAAAACGCAGTTTTTCAGGCAATGAGTTGGGAAGATCCACTGCGAAATACAGATCAAGGAAGAGGAGCTGGTGCAGAAGTATTTACGTGACTTCAAAGATGAAGATGAACGATGAACAGGGTTTGTGCGATCAGAAAAAGAACTCTCGGAGTTGGAAAAAGAACTGCTACCCGGGGCGTTTCTCACAAAACTGCACGCTCGCATGGCCACCTGTATGAAGGAGCCTCGACAGATGAAAAATGCAAGTTGCATTACAATGGCATTATAGCATGTGCTATGTTGAAAAAGATTTCAGTACATAATCATGAACGTTATTTCATGAAGTACAGGTATGTCTTAATGGAAAACAGAATATTGTATCTTGCGTTCCCTTCATTTTGATTTCCGCAGACACCTTGTTTCTGCAGTTGCTGCACACAAACCAGTATTGGAGAGGTTCAGTTAAGCTAAATATGCGCAGTAACAAATCACTCTGAACAGCTCTAGTTCAACACACATACAGTTTGACCTGAAAAACGTAGTTTTCATTTAAAATAATAATAGATGACAAAACATGCTGTATTCTTGTTTGGTGGTCTATGCCAATCAAAACATTACAAGAGAACACCTTTGCCAGTATACTGCTGTCACAAATACAAAAACACGCACAATGAGTGTGCTTGGTGGAATAGGCTGTTCGTGCAAATGAATTGTCTGCTTCCAAGAAAGACCTGTTCCGTTTATGAAACAGAACGTTTTATAATTTTAATTTCTTACTGTTCTCCAATGCAGTAAGGTGCTTGCACTGAGTAGCTTTCCTGCTGTTTTTGTAGGCAAACTGATGTTCTCCTCAAGCAAGTGCTTGACACCACTGTCCCTGGACATGCCATTTCATGCAGTGCGTGTCCTCAATCCTTCATAGAAGGGACCGGCACAGAGTACAGGAAATGGCCAGCACAAGGGCTGGCGCCACCTATGATAACTGGGATGCAACAACCTTTGCAAGAAAAAAAAAGATTAAATTACAGCGGAGAAAGAAGGGCTGTACTGCAGTGCTGCAGGCGAAAGTTGTCGAAGTGTTCACAAGCAACAAGGTTCCTCTGTCTTATCCATACATTAAAGTCAAGTCAGTATACCTACGTAATAACTTAATTTTGCTGCTATTATAAGTTGTGTCAAGTCCCATCAAGGCTCCAGTTGGCATTTATGTCCCTTGTCGTCGGAATTTTCTCATTAGAACTAAATGAGGGTCCGTGGAAATTGTAGCTACAAGAACTGGAGAATTGTTACAGCGTAAGTGTCCTCATCACTATTAATGTCAGCTGAAATTGGAACATCATGTATAGTCTGTGGTTACAGTACGAATTGTAAAATGAAATCCATGATTTTAATTTTTATACTACGATTCTTGAGCTCCAAAATATTAAACTCCCGAATTCCGGAATTCTTGTCCACAGCTGTTTTTATTTCTTTGCGGTTGCGTCTAATGGCAAGCAGCATATTCAGGTTCTCCGCTTAGACCTTCGTTTCTACAGAAAGTTCCATTGCATGCATTTAGATACTTGATTTAACGTCGTGTCTATTAAAACAAACTGCTCTCTGCTCTTCTCTAGGACCCACCTCACTTCGCCCTGAGTCGTCATGACCAGCCATAATCCCGTCCGCAGAGTGTAGCGAGGAAATCATTATCGCCGTTATTGCGACCTGCTTACAAGAGCCCTGAGCTATGCAGCAAATAAGATCATCTAGTAAATGAGAACATTTTCTCAAAAAATAGTACTAAGTGTATTCTTGATTTTATAGCTTCTACCACAGCAAAGCGAAAAATACACCTAGCTCTCCCATACCTTTCCACAGAGACAGACCAATGAAAGTGCCCAATTCAAAGGCCTCAAGAAGCAGGCCCGAACGGGTCACGAGGTTAAATAGGCTGTATTCGCTAGAGAAGATAACAAGAGCCCTTGTTGGCGGGGCGTTAATTCCTGCCAGAACGCGTTATATAATCACTGTAAAAGGCAGAACTGATACGGCCCGAAGAAGCGCCAACACAGCCGAACGCAAAAAAGCGACAGCGCTTGTACATCTCACTTTCTTGTGTTCGCCTGTGTTGGCGCTTCTTCGGTCCGCGCCGCGAAGAGTTACCCCTGCAGTAGTAAGGAAGGGTGCAAATAAATTGGTTATGATCAACATAGAGCTGGAAGAGTGCCTGTCTGACGCGATGGCTACTCGTGGGCCAAGCTCAACAACTGCCCTGACTGACATGAAATCAATACGAGCGTTCTGCACAAATCTTAACCGCTTAAATATTCCAGGAATACCTATTCTGTTTTCTCCATATGCAAGCGCGCGAGCTCAAGCAACTAACAACGTTATTTAGGACATGGAGAAACCGACTGCGAGAGGTGTCACTTTGCTTTGCGTCCGCCTAGAAGCATAACTTGAGCGCAAAAATGGGTTCTACTTATTGCTAATCGTTACCGTTTAAAGCGAGTACCATTTATCAGAGACTGTAAGAATTGGGGGGGGGGGGGGGGGGGGCTATTGATTAGGGGTATAGGAGCATAGCGGGGTGCCAGTGCGCATGCGCGGAACAATAACACCCCTCCTGCGCGCACTGGCGCCCCGCTATGCCACCGATGGGTATGGTCCCCCGATTCTAGAAGGCTCTACTCCTTAACGCCCTTAACGAAGAATCTACGTAGCATGCCAAAAAGGATATCGTAACATAACACTTACTCACAGTACGGCTTAAAACGCTCGAGATGCCTTCGTAGCTTAATTCATGAAGCCGTGGCAACCCGGCGGTTGCTTAGGGCTATGAAACAAGGAGCCAGCCGAAAGGGTATAATCTTCTGGAGAGTATATCACGACGCATTCGACTGATAAATAGCGCAAACCACTCTAAGGTCGCGCTGACTCGATAAAAGACACACTGCGCGCGAACGTATGTACATGCTCCCAAGTATCATTTTACATGTGTCTCCAGATGCCAGACTTGCTCAAAAGGGACAAGACGCATCGCACACAAAAGGTGCACAGCTGTACACGTGGGGCCGTCAAGTGCTTGGTTGGTTGTTGAAAGCGCCATTGCATATAACTCCTGATGCTCATAGGAAACCAAACTCGGCGATCTGGTCATGGAGTTGCGAGATAGAAATGGACAATTCAGTAGTCACAGGTTAAATCAGATCAATTTAAAATTGATATTTAGAGTCGAATTCTAAGAAACTGACTGGAGGCTTTGGTAGGAAAAATAGATGTCTGTTTACAAGGAGATACAGCTATGTGTACGCAAATTTCAACGTGAATATTTTAAGGAACAGGATGCAAGGAAATTAAAGCACCAACGCGACGGTAGTACACAATCTAGACGAGCACCTTCGTGCTGCTTGTGCGTGGGTATCGAGAGACCTCACTGAAAAGAAAGGATTTGTTGGAGGAACAGTTCAGTTCAGGTAATAATTGAATCTGGAGCTTTACAGTTGACCCCCCGAGTGATCAAAATCATTGGTCGGTGCTGTCGTAAGAGTTGTTTTTGCCTTCACTGACCAGCGCTGAAATATTTCTTGGCGGCGATGTCAGCCAAATATGGCTCTCCATGGCTCTCCAAATGAAGTTCACATATCGTGTGGAGCACTGCTGGCCTATCTACGTTTCGCAAACATTGAATACTACTTCAGGAAATTATCTGTCACCCCTGTCTCACGCCCCCCCCCCCCCCCTTCACATTATGTATTGTCCCTGACGAGACCTTTAAAGGGGAAACGAAGTGATGATGCTAACGAGATGCTTCATAGTTTGACCAGACTTTATGCAAGTGAAACACTAGGAAAATAGCAATTTCACAAGCCTACTTTCGCATGTTTTTCTTGCCTCTCACTCCTACAGCGTTGTGGAGAGGGCAAGCAAGCGAAGATCTGAAGTGCTTCCAACCTCCACCAAGCACCACAAGTCCAGTCAGCGAATGCAGCGCCACCACCTGCGGCCAGCTTGCCCGGAGCGGCGCTGCATGGCAAGCTTGTCATCGGCTCAGTGATGCTTAGCACAGTGGATTGGCCGCCGCTTACAGACCCTTTGTTCTTTGGTTCGAGTTCCAGGGTGTTTCACGTTCAGTCCTTCGTTTTCCTCGAAACGGCGGCTGTTCTCTTCTTTATGCATTACTGAGAAATCGATATTTCCTCTATTTCTGCAGTCTCCAAGGTGTCCTTTAGGTTAGTTTCTGTGGCGCTTGGCGTCCCAGAGGCATCGATGAAAGCCAGGTGGGGATGCTAGTGGCTGCATATGGTATGGCTCGTGACTTCGTGACTGCGGAATGTTTGCTTCAGGGCACTCCCTCTGAGCGCTGGCCGCTTACTTGGCCCCTTCGGCCAAAACACCCTTACGGAAATGCTTCTTGAGACAGTGTTGGAGTTCTGATCAGCAGACTCAACATGCCGTGCTGAATTTTTGTTGGGACCCGGATGGCCTAGTGTTGGTGAACTATTGAGGATGAGTTTACACTCAACGGAAAAGGGGCCACCGTGGTAGAGTTGAGCATTCTGAATAAAATTTCGGCATTGCTTTCATATTGAAATTACTGGGGTGAATCAATACATCATTTTGAATCTTGGCTGTGGTAAAAAACAAAAAAATCCTGGGAATACATTCGTATCGCGTCAGATGCACTGACTACCGATGAAAATTTCCCGATGCAACTTTCAACGACAGATTCCCATGTATTGCTGCAAGTTCTCGTTAACGCGACGCTGACATCCCCAGTTGTGTAGTGCTCCCCACACATGCACAAACACACGTGTGTGTATATATACATAAATGGATACACTCTTACCTTATACAACAAACAGATAAACAGCATGGAACAGTATTCTACACGGGGCTATAGCATGAATTGACTTCCAGTTCATAACTTTTCCATCCTAAGCGCACCCTCAGCTTCACCCTAATATAGTCCTACGTAGGGGTGTCTGGATCTGCGCAGGTAGTGGCCTGCCGATCAGCAAAGTTGTGTCAATTATTACTATTCTTGTGTGCCAACTGGGACGGGTTCCGCTACCTCCATGCGCCGACACTACGCTGCGCCTGACGACGACGAAGTTGCCCCGCTCTCTTGGTGCTGGCTTCGCCTTTCTACGCTGCCAGATCCTACACGGCGGTTCGGTCTCTTGAGGAAGCCTAATAAACGCACCCCTACAATTGGTGCAAGTGCCGGGTACATCCCCTACCAACCTGAAACTCCGGAGCCGTACACTGCCGCCTGTGTCAACCATGCCAGATGAGACTGCCCCAACACCGGCGGCCAGTTCAACCATGGTCCTTTGTTCTGGCGTCATTCGGCAGCGTGACCCTTCCCTCTACAGTGGCACTGCCGACCAAGATGTTGACGACTGGCTGTCATCGTATGAGTGAGTGAGCAGCTACAACAAGTGGGATGACTCTGTCAAGCTCAGTAACGTCATCTTTTATCTTACGGAAATGGGGAACTTCAGGTTTCGAAACCATGAGGCGGACCTACCGACTTGGCCCGTATTTAAGAAGAGTGTTGCAGAAGTGTTCGTCCGCCCTGCGGTGCGCAAGCTCCGTGCTGAACAGCGCTTGCGTGATCACGCTCAACCCACTGAAGAGACCTTCTCGAGTTACACTGATGGCATCGTTGACCTCTACAAACGTGCCAACGCCGCCATGCCAGAAGCGGAGCCTGTCCCAGTTGGCACACTACGCTATTAATAATTATTGTATGTGTAGAGAAATAATAGAGGTCAAGGGCGGCGTTCAGTTAGTTCAAAACCTTGATTCATTCATAGACAACAGAAATAAAGCACTAATTAAGTAGTGCCCTTTTTATGCGCGCACATACGAATCCTCCAAAGAAGGTATGGCAGAAAGAGCATATTGTACCACTAACACTATTTTACGACAGTTTAACAGGTGGTGCATGCGTTCCTAATATGTATAATGTGATAACATTCTGTTTACACGGCGCATGTCAAACTGATTTCATTTAATTAGGCTTAGACACGGCTGCCAACAGACTCGATTCAACATAAATTCAAGAGAAATTACTCAACAATTAATGTGTTGACTACGTTCAACAAAAGTATTGTTTACAAGATGTTGAGTAGGCTCAACATAGATTGGGCTTATGTTGTTTTCCAGTGAGGTTCAACGATAGCTCAACAAGGCGTCAACTGAAGCTCAAAAGTCATTTTTGTAAGGGCATCAACGGTCCTCTCCTTGACTGTCAGAGACTATAGGCGCTCCAGACTGCACGGCGTTGTTATAAAGACGAATGTTACTAGGATAATACAAATAGAGCTCCCTAGAATTCGTTTAATTTCTTCTGCACTATATACCGACCAGTATGCACAGAAGCATAGCGTACGCATAGAATGTTAACTTTTACAATTTTTCTTATTCTATTTCTTCACTATTACGGACGACTTGCTTTATGGATATTTTCATTCGGGAACCAAATGATAACTTACCAGTCTTGCGTAACCTGTTGCAGTCGTCGGTATTTCCCTTTGGTGCGCCTTGTAAAAACGGTTTTTATGCGTACGTAACCATTTCCGAAGCTTTTTCCGCATGATTATCTCTAAGCCGCCTAGGAGGAACAATTTTTAACAGTACGTTTACCGTAAAAGCTAGCACAGAATGCTGGGGGACAGTAGAAGGAAGATATTTTAGCAGCTTGATGTAGTGGCGTCTTAGGTTCCATATCTGCTAGCCTGTAGCATAAGGGCAAAGAGATCTTACCCGAATGTTAGGAGGTCACTTCTGGACACCAGAAGTCTTTAGTGCAGTGGAAATTAGAAATGACCACCCTAAAATACAGTGTGAAAATTAGCTACCCAGAATGCCATGAACACTAGGACAAAGTGAAGAAGTGAGGGTAATGTCTAATGAAAAATATTCATCAGTAAATTCTCGCCCTATATGTGTGGTGCATATACTCAAACGAAACGATTATAGTTTTCGCTGTTTGCTACCTCCCACTTTATCCGCCTTCACCGTTGAACTGTGACAAGATGTTTCAACCCGATCGTTTGAAACCTGACGAAGGACGTCCAGCTTTTGCGAACCTCTCTGTGCAACAGCCACCTTGCGGCGAGCTTGGCGGTGCGAATACAGGTGCGAAGAAAACGAAGCGAAAGGTGGCTCGTGGCAAGCGCCATCGCCTCAGGCTCCCTCTGCATCCTCAGTCTGCTGTGTGCCTCTGTTCCCTTTCTAGTGCCCCGGGGACCGGCAGACAGCGGCTCTTGTCGGCCGACCTCAAAAATCCGACCGCAGGGCCGCTTTCTTTCCAAGGCCGCCTGCCCTGAGGGCTAGGCCAACGGCGGTTTCAGCCTTGGTCGGTGTTGCTGATCTCCTGCCCAAGACGTGCTACAGCTCTCCCCGCCCTCACCTGCCACTACTTCAGGTAAGGGCCAGCACAGCGGCGACTTAACTAGCGTCGCGTGCAAAGATTCCAGCCTGGCGCCGCATTCGCAGGCCTCTCAGCTGCAGCGGCGCAACCAATGGCTGCGGTGCTGGATGTTCGCCCCATCCGTCTGCGCCAGCAAACCGAACAAGAGCGAGTCTGCGGACTGCAGCAGCAAGGCGTGCCTCGAGCTGATTCTTACCGATTCGCAGCGGTGGTCGCTGCTTGCGTCGACCGACAACCGCTACGTGTCGTGCTTGCGGCAAGCGCCAGGAAAGCCTGCGATAGGCCTCGCGATCTGGTCGCGTCAGGGTTCGTTCACAGGTAAGAAACGCGCGTTAAGCTATTTATATATAAAAAACAGGAGCTTAGAGAGTACCAGTTCTGTCTATCCATTTCCTTGAGCATATAAAGAGGGGAGATAAGTTTTAGTTTTATTGACAGTACCAGCCAGGTGCGACGACAAAGGGCAAGGAAAACCTGGAATGCAGTGGACGCAAATGGCATTCATTCAGTCAATCAAGATGCGGCGCCGCCTTCAAGGGAGCCGTGCCTGTGATTGATTGTTTGGTTTTCCGCTTGCGGTTACTTTCTGCACGATTGGTGTCACGACCAAATTAAATGAAACTTCGCCAATATGGTCGACTAAACCACACAGGATCTGAATAGAAGATCCTGCAACTTACCTGTAGCAAAAGCGTGATCTCAGCTAGTTGGTACATCTTCACAACTTTCCCAGCGCTGCGACGAGAAACAAAGACAGAGAAGGAAGGACAAGGAAGGTTAGTACAAGGAAGGTTAGTAGCGCTTGTCCCTGTCCTTTCTTCTCTGTCTTTGTTCGTCGTCGCAGCGCTGGTTAAGTTGTGAAGATGCAACTTGCCTGCTCCTTTCACCTGCTCCTTTTACCTTTCCTTTTACCTGCTCCTTTCAGTTGGATACACTGGGGCCGAAATCACTGTTCTACAATCCCACTAACTCACTCTGGGCTTTTATTTGCAATGTTTTCTCGGCTCTCCAATCAGGAATTTCACAAAAAGTCGGTACTTTAGGCTGAGTTATTCTGTAGTGTTTTTCGAGCGAGTGCCTGAGGTTTCTAGCTCGTGTTAAGGTGTGCCATCATGTACAGGTTAAAGAAGATGGTGGCAGCACCACGACAAGAAAAAAAACACGAGAGCTTGGGGACAGGACTGCGGTAGAACAGTGACAACCGCAACTGTTTCTCGTTGCTTAGGGACATTCAAGGCGGCACTGAAACTCAACAAAATAGCGGCTTAACGGAGGGAGAATAAGCGTTGTCGCTGTTTTAAGAGCACAAAACATCGATAAAAAGATGTTGCAAGCGAAACTATTCTGGTCCCTTTCTGGGCGCAGATAAAAAACTGGAAATTTCGCCGTTCGGGTCGTTCCTTGCTCGCAGTGCCTTAACCTTGCTCCTGGATAATGCCCTCTGCGGATGGATCAGCCAGGGGAGTGGTGGGGCGACACTGGTCGATGGCCTGGTTGCGTGCACTCGAAAGCTGCCATCACCACGAGGTGCTGGGGCGGCAGGAGCCGCTGCTCGAGGGACCGTTCGTGGAGCTGGCCAGCTGCCGTAGGCTCTGCAGGCTGCGCGCGGACGGGTCAGCTCAAGGAGTTGCGGACGCGTTGAGCCCTCGCCAATCGCTCCGCAGCCAGGATGTGGCAATATATCACACAGCCGACCTCTGCGAGTACCCTCGCCGAGGACTTCCCCGGCTGTCCTTGTGGCTGAAGATAGCTGCTGGAGCTTGGCGTGGGGAAAGAGCGCATCCTATTAATTTCTATTTATTATTTATCGTTTTACTTATCATCGTCTTATATAAAACTAAGAATTAAGTCGAAATAAAATCGCGGTGTTTATGTGGCTCTGAACTGAATGGCGTCTCTAGTGGCAAAAATTACGGCGGGTAGGTGGTTCCAGTCGACACTTGTTCTGCTCATGAGAAGGTGATCGCACAAGTTCCTGCCGCCGTTTGTTTGCAGCGTTTCAGCACCGTTCCTTTTGGTCGTCTTTTTTTTTACGAGGACGCAGGGGTAGAAAAAAACGCGAGCCGGGTAGACTGCTAGCAGGAAGTCTATGCGTGCGACGATAGTGAAGCCAGCCAGTAATGTGGCAAGGCAAGCTATTATCCTGCCGATGTCTGATACGTCTAGTGCAGCGATGGCGGCCCCGATGAGGTACGGCCCAAGGCCACTGGCATCCTCTGCACCACATCTGCGGCTTCCATTTCGCAGATAAGCCAACGTTTCCCCGCGGTCTCCCGAACTCTATTTGTCCGTGCAGCTCTGTCTGTGTATTTCGTCGTTACTTTTTTTTTCGCTCCGTTCATTAGCATAACGATGTGAAAGTTTGTGCATCTTCTTTCGGTCACTACACCGCTATTACACAAGATACACCCGTTTTACCGGTATTTCATCACACCCTCTCTCTTTTGCCTTATCTGTGTGACTAAGTAATTCGTCATTCCTGTACGCTCGACCGCCTCGACTTCTGCATATCACATTGTTACTCCTAAGCACTCTGTGTGATACCCGATTCCTGAAACTTGATGCAGAGTAGTTTTTAGCGTGCGAGTACTAGACGGGTCACTGCCAAAAAAGCTACGATGTGCGGACGAAGCCTCGGAGTAACTCGGGTAAGCTCGGATGAGTCTCGAGCCAGCTGCAGCCAATGGGAGGAAGCTAGCGTAAGCACGGAGGCGTGTCGCATCACCTGCAGCCAGTGGGTGGGGGCCGTTGCGCCAGATGCAGCCCAGTTGAATGACGTTGCGAAGATGAGGAGCGGAAAATGCGGTTGCGCGCAGATGTCAGAAAGAAGAGCCGAAGAATGTTGTCTCGGAACGAACGTGCGGTGGAGCAAACAACAAACCATGGATGAAGTCGGTGCTTCGAATGATTCCAAAGCCGAGCGACACGCGTACCGAGCTGAACAGCAACGCAAAAGTAAAGAGCGCCAACATGAGCCAGCTGATTCAATGGATATAACGAGGCGGCGAGCCGAAGCAGATTCCTGAAGATAGGATAAGCTTGCTAAACCGATGCGGAAACAGATGAAGAGCAAGAAAGAAGAAGCGAATGATAAAGTCACCAGAGGAATATGCAGTAGAGAGCCTTGTTCAAAAGGCTTCAGAGACCGCCAAACAGAGGAAGCGGCGACTCGAATCGGGACCAGCAGCTCAGGCGGCTTAGCCGTAGCCGGAAAGCCGAGTAACGGCTGCAAGAAGTTTTGGGTGCCGCTCGAATTTTTAATGTTATACAAAGCTGAACAAGGTTGATAAAGTTAAACAAGGTCAAACGTGCTACCTCACCTAAGTCAAATTCAGCAAGCAAGTAAATCGGGGGCCTCTCAATAGTAGTCCGATTTGCCAAGTGTGCCTCATGCCAAGTCAGAATCTGCCATCTGCACGTGGGATGCAGTAGCTTTGTAGCGTGAGCTACAGTGGCCGAGGTTGAGCAGTTTCGCGTGGCTCCTTGAGAACCGCGCTGCGAACGCGCGAGGAGCAAGTGACGTCACTACGCACAGCTGGCGTGCCTCGCCGCGTGCGCTCAGCTTCCTTTCCTTAAAATGATCGGAGTGTAAAACCTGTACAACGCCAATGAAAACAATTAACGCCTATGGCCTATGGCTTCAGCGCCGCGTTTCTGGCACAACCTTGTCAGTGCCTACAGCCCACATCACTCTCATCACCCCACGTACCTATAAGCACGATTCAGGCGTCCACTGACCCAGGGAGCCATCATGCGCACTTCCTTTCCTTGAAATGATCGGAGTGTAAAACGTTGTAAAGGCCAACGCCAACGAACACAACGAACGCCGACGGCCTATGGCTTCACTGCCGCGTTTCTGGCACAACGTTGTGAATGCCAACGCATGCAGCGCCCGCCTGTCACTACCGCCACTTAGATTAAAGCAAGGTTGAGGTGTCCACTGTTCCAAGAGGGCAGTTATGCGCCTTCCCTCTGGCTCAGGTGTCCACCGAGATGTGGACACCTCGCCCTCATCTCAAGCTACGTATTTCCTGGCATAGCAGAGCTAAGCCGCTGCCAATTTTTTCGCTCCGTTCCCTCCAAAGTTGTGGAGTGTGCAGCGCCAGCCAGGAGAATTTCCTGGCTGAAATCCTCCCGGCCCTCTCCTCTTGTGGGAATTTTTGTGAGCTCCTTACGGGCCCGATTTCCCGGAACAGTTTGTTTTTGCCACTGTCACTAGTACCGGACGGAATCGGCTCTTGTCAGTGATCGGCTACAGCATGACCATAGCAACTGTGTTATTGCCTGCGGCCATTCTTTCCTTCTGAGAACTTCGCAGTGCTAAGCAGAATCTACGCGACTGTACAGAGTCGAAAGCTGACGCAGTGAACGAAAGTTCGTGCCTAGTGCGACGCAGTAACTTTGGCAGAGATCGGTAATAAGGAGGAGTAACTCAAATGTTAAAAGTGCCTTTTTTGAGGCGAGCGGGAAGGAGGACCTAAGAACTGTGGATGAGGGCCAGGCAGTCTCCGAGAATTTTAGGAAGTAAGGGTGAGGCCGAGGCCCGACCAGGGAATTTTACAAAATGAGGGTGAGGGCAGGTCAAGGATTTAATTATGAGGATGAGGAAGGAAAGGCAAAAATGAGTATCTACCCACCTCTGGTTAGAAAACCTAAAGCAGGATATTTTCTCTCATTAGGAAATAGAACCAAATTTTTCTTAGCTGCTTTTGAGCGCTGCTGCTTAGCAACTGCGGCAATGTATTGCCAAAGCGTAAAGCTAGGCTACTTGCTTGTACACCATTCTCCATTGCTCACCATTTTTTTACAAAAAGACGTGTTTAGAACGGGAAAAAAAGAAACAAGTAGACAGGACGAGCGCTCGTCCTGTCTACTTTTGTTTCTTTTGTGCCTCTCTTAAGCGCTAGTCTTGTTTCTTAAATGGCTCTTTCCAAGCTGCTCCTATGACGCCAGCAATTTTCCGATATCTTGAGCGCCTTCAAGACTGCCGGTGGCTGTAGTGTCGTCTGCAGCGTCGAAGGCTGATGCAGGCATAAAATATAACTAAATCGAGCACATTTCGGTTGCAAATCACGACGCTCGCCCAGCTTGACAGGATCGAACCCCGATGACTGCTGTCTCAATTCGATGGAGGCGCAAAAGCTCAAACAACTGCCTGCTGTGCGGCGTCGACACACGTCAAAGACTGCCAAGAAGTCAAAACTGAAACGGAGCCCTCCATTGCGCGTCTTTTATTGGGCATGTGTCCCTTTCGAACGTCGAACACCCCAGAAACCACATACGACCAATCAATCTTTTTCCGTTGCGCCTGTAATAGAGCGGAATGCGCTCCCCGATGACGTTGTGAACATCCATTTTCCTACAGAGTTTTGTTCTGGCCTCATACATTGTCTCTGGAGCTGCATTCTGGAATTTCTATCGCGAGAGCCCTAAAACCCCCACTCGCCCTCGCCGGTTCGGCGATATTTTGGCTTGTGGGAGATGGCAGCCTGCTGAGGTGCATGTGTGTGTGTGTGTGTGTGTGTGTGTGTGTGTGTGTGTGTGTGTGTGTGTGTGTGTGTGTGTGTATATATATGAAAGAAGCCAACAGCCGCAGAAACCAAGGGACACAGGGGATTTTTTTTTAAAATTTATTTATTTACTTTGCGGTAGTGTGTGGACGGCCGAACGCCTCCACCGTTATCGTTGTGCTCCCAGCGCATTGTGCGCGAACGGCGACAGCCATGACGTCAAACCATGCGTAACTGAACCTTTTCGTTTGTATATCCAAGCTTAACCAGAGCTAAGCCCCTGCCTAATTTTTTGCAAAGCCACAGAACTGTTTTCCCGTCTTCTAGGGCTGAGACAGTTTTCTAGAAATTTCAGACCTTAACACGTCGTTGGCCAGTGGCAGCACAGTATTGTAGCTTAGCCCCACTGCCTAATTTGTTGTGCCATTTTCTGTGGTCGCGTACTAAACGGTGTTCAGACATGTCGGACTGTCACTAGAAGGACGAGGCCGTAGATTCCAAATCCTTGTGGTTAGAAAGTGTACCTTCAAAGCAAACAGAAGATAGCTGCAAAGCTTTCTTCAATCTAAAGCCATTGTAAACATTATGAAAAGTAACGCTGAACGCAGCAATGTCATCAAACCTCTGAAGTTCAAGATACGCTTTTTTCTTCCTGAGACCAAGGAATGCGACCTTTCAGTGAAAGCTCGACAGCCGCTGTTATTGCATATCGAACTTGCAATTCGGTGTATTTCTCTAGCGTTACCCTGTCCGCGAGTTCGCGACTTCTAGACAATTCTTTGGCAATAAATCACCGATATTGATGAGCACAAAACACCTGGTTCTCGATTAGGGCACATAACACTAGTTTGAGTTGCTGAGAGTTGCCGTGCGGCGCCGATTCTTCCCTATATATCAAAATTTATTTATTCATTTTGATTTTGATTTCGTGAAGCGGAACTAGTCTCAGTGTAGCTATAGCAGGGGTTTGTGACGTCGTAAATATGACACAGGTCATTAATATTAAAAGAAACACAAAAATTTGAACTTAATGCTCACACAACAACGAAAGAAAAATGAAGTGAAAATGTGTGGCACAACTATAACCATTTGAAAAAGGAAGAAAAAAAATGAAAGAATTAGCATGACAGTTTCAGTAATGGCAGCGTCTCAAAAGTAGTGAGAATTGCGGAGAGGAAATGTGGCTTGAAATTTCATAATTACATCATACAAAGAGTAGGATTCAGCACATGTGGTAAGAAAAAAATTGACTGTCGATTTTTATTGTTAGCCCAAATGAGAATTCGTTGCGCAGCACTACGTGACCATAGCTTCTGATTGTTTATCTCCGTCCAGCATTGTTTACTGTGGCTATCGTGGTAAGGGTTTGTTATTCATGATATTGCTATGCCATGGAATTGGTATATCAAGCGTATCTGTGTTGTTGTGTGTTTGAAAAATAATAATAAATGTTTTATTAAACATAATGATATATAGTTCCACGACCAAGCACAGGATGAATCACAGTACATACATATGACACAATGTTATTTTTAGTCGTTCTACGCAAGCATTTTTTCACGGCTCCCGCTATGCAGAAAGTCTGGCGTCGTCAGCAGTATTTATTGCGAACCGCCGCCTAGGTCATGACCTTGTGAAGATCGGTCTTACGATCGAAACGCCGAGTCGAATATATATGTTTCCTTTAACGAAGTGGGTGTATATACAGAGTGTCCCAGCTAACTTGGACCAAGATTTATAAAAAAACTAAGCGTTCTTCAGAACTGAAATCGCGTGGATGTTATTGAGGTGTATCTGAAGTTACAGTACCATTTTTTCGCTCCTGCTATTTGAATAATTAGTCGAGATAAATAAATTAACTTTTTAAATATAGCTTGAAACGTTCAGGCGTCAATAGGAAGGTTGTGGAGCTCCGCAAATATCCTCCAACCGAGGCACTTCCAACGAGATAGACCTAGCGTGGCCATTTTTATTTGGGAAATACGAAAGCCCGTGGAGTTTAAAATATACCACGTGACAGCGCGCTCTGTGCGCTCGGATGCGCCGCGATTACAGCGCTCTCATCCGTGCTTCGTTAGAAACATCACCCGCTTCGGGCCTTTCATGCTGCCCAAGACAGGGCTAGGTACCGCACCGTTTTTCGCCAAAGAATGGGAGCCCCGTCCAGTGACAGTGGCGTTGGGCGCGCGCGCGAGCGTGAAACGCAGGCCATGGCTACCGATTTGCCCGCGCTCAGCGACAGACCGAGACCGCGTAAGCAGGCGTCGATTGCGGTCAGGGCTCCCTGAAGGCACCCCCGCACGCGGAGTGTCTCGCCCGGTGGCCCCAGGCACCACAGAGCAATGTCATCTGCATATATGGACATGCACACGTGGTGTCGGGCGCCCGTGGGAAGGCAGCCCGGCACCACCGACATAGCCACATTAAACAGGAAAGGTGACAAAACAGAGCCCTGCGGCACGCCTAGGTCCACCGGACGAGGCTCGGAGAGTTCCCCCCCCCCACTCTCACGCGCATGGTACGACCGCTCAGGAAGCCGCGAACATATCGCAAAAGACGCCCGCTCACGCCGGCCGCTTCAAGCAACGCGAGAATCGGTGCGCGGCGGACGTTGTCAAACGCTCCCGAGACGTCCAGTAGCAGCAGCAGCGCTACCTGTCCCGCCACCCTGGCGTGCTCGAGCGCGGTGACAACGTCCGAAATGGAATCAGCCGTGCACCGCATTCCGCGGAATCCCGTCTGCCGCTCGTCAAACAAATCGGCCGCTGCGGCCCGCTCGTTCAAACGCTGCAACGCCATGTGCTCCATGAGCTTACCTGCCGCCGATGTTAATGCCACTGGACGGTATACACTCAGCTTCGTGGGTGGGCGACCTGGCTTTCGGATGGGACAGAAGACCGCGGCGCGCCAATCCTCCGGTAGTTCCCCGCGTTCCCACACCAGGTTGATCTGCTGCAGGAGGACTTGTCGTTGCTCCGCACCCAGGTTTCGCAACATCTGGTAAGTCACCCCGTCCGGCCCGGGCGCCGAGCGACGGCGGCATCGCGCTAGCGCATTGTTCAGTTCCGCCGCGCTAAAAGGCGCGTCACAGGGGCCATCTGAGGTGACGGGGAAGAGGCTGGCATCGCTTCCAGGGCTCTAAGGTGAATCCGAGCTCGCATCGTTCGTGAGGCAGGGCGGCGCGAAGCGATCGGCGAACCTCTCTGCCAGCTGTTCATATATCCTAGGCCGCTGGAGATGGCAAGTGCGGCCAAAGGCTGAGGGTTCCCCTGTTGCGCCGTTAATCGTCGCAGCATATCGAATTGCCTCCGCGAGCTGGTGTCTTCCTCCATCCTTTGGCATAGCGAAGCCCACTGCCGCCGGTACAATTTGTGAGAGTGGCGCCGCGCGGCTGCGTCCAGGCGGTTGTAAACGGTCCAATCGGCCGCTCGGTCGGTTCGTCGCGCCCTGTTTTCTGCGCGGTCGCGTTTCTCGCGCAGACCGAGCAGCTTGATGTCAGGTGTAGGCTGTACTGCCCGCACCTCTGCTCGTCTGGCGGCTGCGAGGGCGCTCCGAACCAGACTCGAGAAGAAGTCGGCTCCAGTGGCGGCCGCTTCATCGACCGCCTGCCTGAACGCGCTCCAGTTGACGATGGAGTAGGTTCTTTTGGCGCGGGCCTCCGTAGCAGTGGGCTCAATTAGGATGGAGTAATGATCTGAGCCCCAGAGTGATGGTGATCGACGCCATGTCGCCTCTATCCCTCTGTATAGTGCCTAGAATATACTGGCTAGTGTCTCGAGCGGGGGGGTCTCCGCATGGGAGGAGGTGGCAGCGCCAGCGCTGCCTTCCAATTTTCGCCGCCAGAGGGCAATTCCTGTCGTAAAGGTGCTGGATTGCTGCAGTTGCCCAGCCAAGCCTTGTGTTGTGCACTGTGTTTAGCTTGCGTCTGCGCGTTTCTTTGGTTTTGTTTGCGCTGTGATTTGAGCAAATGAGCTGAAAGTTGCAGCGACTAATCGTGCTTGAGTTGCTTCAGTTCAGTGGCCTTGCAAAAACTTGGTTGCCCCGAACACGAGGCAGCAACCAGGCTGTGGATTGTTGTTTTATGTTTTGCTAAGAATTACGTTTTATTAAAGGGCTAAACAAAGACAGAGAGGCACAAAGGGAACGAAAAAAATTGTTGAAGTACAGACACTGCAACTAGTTTGCTAATATCAATACAGTGTTTTCCTTTCTGTATATGTAAAGTGCCTTGCTTAAATGGTATGGCTGTGTACTGTTTCTAGGCGCTTCTCTTTATAACTGTTGATGAACGGTCTCTCCAGCGACCAACTTCAGATATTTTGTTCAGTTAATAAATAATTCAGTGCCTTGCTTACTTTGTACAAACTTTTAGCAGTGACCAGTTATTTTTACCTGTTTATTATGGCTGTAGCTTTACAGTTTGCAGTATATTGTAGCCCTTTGTAGAAGAGAATCACTGATAGGATCACTTTTTTGTTTTCGTTCTTGCCTTTTCTTCCCTTAAAAGATGGAACGAAATTCGCAGACACCTGCATAAAAACTACTTCTGTATAAAGCGAGTTCTAACTTCCAAATGAAATGCAACGAGTCCTCTTCAGGCTGCATGTGTTCATTACATACGATCATCGCAAACAGATGCAATGTTGGGAAAGAGCCCCTGTGATTTTTTTGCACATATACGACGCTATTAAATATTGTCTAACTGATATATCAAAATTCCAGTACGCGCGGTTGAACTGCAAAAAAACATCGGCATAACATGTCCAGAAGTGTAGCACTGGACTGTAGAACTGAACTCCCTTGGGTCATAACCTTTGCAAAAGCTATGGATGCTATTTCCTAATACCAGTGTCACACGGGCGCTTCCGATCGCTATCGACCCGTTTGGGGTGAAAATTTTTTTATCGCGATTTAAGAATGGTCGCCGCTGCGAGGTCCAGCCACCTGGATACTGCTGGTTGAGCATGACAGCATGACAGTGCGCGCAACAGCCTACGGTCGCGGTTGAGATGCGCGGATCGTAGTCAACTGAATTAGGATCGAGTAAAATTGTGATCGAAAGTTCCCATGTATCAGCAATGCATCCGGATCGGAGAGTTTTCGGGGTTACTGTGGCCGCAGCTGTCAGCCTTCGGTGTTTGTTTCAAGTTCGTAAGCTGGGCCTCTCACTGGATATTCGGCATTTAATTTACCTTTATTTTTCACTTCAGGGGTTGTGTGCAGTGACGCTGTACAGTGTACAGCGTGTTCAGTGTACGGTGGAAAGAATAAAAGTTTTACGGATTGGATCTGGTAGTAATTCGGTACAACCATAGTACTTGTGCAACGCATCGTCGGTCTCGCGGCGCTATCTCGGTTGATGATTTTCTACGGACAGTGTTAGGCCGTTGAGTTTATCTACCGTCGAGAAAGGTTTTGAACAAAAGTGCTCTCAAAGCACGGAGAAAGATGGGCTGCGTAGCGAAAAGCGCAGCGCATGGTTAGTTTCCAGCGCCGGGCCAAGGCCGCGAACGCTGCGCGGTGGCACCTTAGCGACTGGCAGCGCCACCCTGCGGTGGCTTCGGGAAGGCATCACCGCGGCGGCCACGCGAGCGCGCGCCCTCGGCACACTAGCCAGTATATTCTAGGCACTATACCCTCTGGATGCGAAGGCAACGTCGATGCAGGAGCCGGGTGTTCCGCGTCGTCGAAAGGTGGGCTCGCCGGTGTTCAAAGGGGTGAGTCCCAGCTGCGTTGCTGCGTCGTGCAGGTCGTCCCCTCGCGCGGAGTGTCGCACACTGCCCCACGCACTGTGATGGGCATTAAAATCACCACAGATGATCTGGCGCGGGGCACAACACGAGGAAACCGCACGAAAACACAGCGCGTTCCACGCGGCAGCTGGGCGCACATAAACACAGGCCACCGACGTGTCAACACCACCGACGCGCACTGTCACCACCACGCACTCCTGGGCATCGCTTGTTGCCGCCGCCGAACCGACGAGTGTATGCAGAACGTCACTGCGCACGTAAATCGCGCACCGCGATTTCCCGGGGTGATGAGCACGGTCACAACACGGCACTGCAGCACAGGTGGGTTCCTCGCACGTTGTTGGAGAGTGATATCCAGTGTAGCCAGACAGTCGCATCTGGGGCTCCACGTCTTGGAAACGAACGTACGTCTCTTCCAACGCGATAACCTCCGGTGTGTCCTCCGCGATGCGGACTCGCAGCTCAGGGTATCGCGCCGCAAGAGAGCGCACATTCCACTGCAGGATGGATGGGATGCGGGGGGGGGGAGCCCGGCGACTAGCCATGATGCTGGCCTATCCGTGCGGGGGCCCCTGCGGCGTCTAAGCAGGCCCGTTGTCCATCGCCGCACTCGGGAAAAAGGGCACTAATCGCGCGCAGCGCGTGTTGTAACTGCAGGATCAGCTGGTCCCGTGCATCAGCTGGGCCGCCCGGCGCTGCTCGCTGCGAGGCCAGCGGGCCGCGCGTCGTCTCCGCCGAGCCGGTTGTCGTCTGCTTGCTTAGTTGGCGGCGCAGCCGCTGGCTGGACCGGTGGCGCTGCTGCTGCTAGGTCAAAATTTGAATGTCATTGAAATAAACTCATTTTCCTGAAATTCTCTTTTTTTGTCGTCGCCGCTTTGCAGGTCGGGCCGAGCACGAGCGTGCTCAGGGTCCTTCAGTGTCGGGCCGGGCTTCCTGTCGGTAGGTTAGGTCCCGGGCCGGGCGCGGGTTCGAAATTGCGGCCCGTGCACAGCTCTATTCGGAAACCTAATCACATTTCCTTTTGTGAAAAAAGAGTTATGTGCAGAGTTTAAATGGTGCAAGTATGAAGCTACAATGAAGTCAATTACAGACTTCTGTGCAACAGCTAGAGGAATTTCAAGAGCATGCTATACGTGATGCTAGTTGCCTCAGTCACAATTGATGCAGTCAAGTATTATTTCGTATATTTTTTTTACCCAACAGACATGAAATGTCTGAAGATGAATATGTACCAAACACATCGAAACATCAGTTGTGATGCCTGAAAAAAGTTGTACTGCAACATATAAATGCTCAAGTCTCGATAAGCAGGAATACTGAAGGGGAATAAAAACAGTTTTCTTTTGTTCGGGCTCACGCACCTGCTACAAACATATTCTTTATACATAGCAATAAAACTTGAAATAACTGTTTAAGAAGCCTTTTGGTCAATAGTATAGCTAAGTATGACTGAAAGGAGTCCGTAAGAAATGCACAGAAGCAGGCATGCAGTGTGACAGCGCAGCGCGACAGGTGCGCTTTTTAATCTCGCGCGCGCTCTGAAGAACATGGGTTTATGGTTTATTGGGGTTTTAACGGCGCAAAACGACTCAGGGTATGAGGGACGCCGTAGTGAAAGGGGTTCGGAAATTTCGACCACCTGGGTTTCTTTAACGTGCACTGACATCGCACAGTACACGGGCCTCTAGAATTTAGCCTCCATCGAAATTCGACCACCCCGACCGGGATCGAACCCGCGTCTTTCGGATCAGCGGCCGAGCGCCATAGCCACTGAGCCACCGCGGCGGGTCGAAAGACATGACGGGGACACGCCGAGGAGGCAACGCTGCAGTGCACGCTGCCTCCTCGCCTCTCGGCTCCTCGCGAGCAGCCCCGTCCGCTGACGAGGGGTGGCGGAGAAAAATCTAGGGAATCTAGCCTGTCCCCAAAAAATCTAGCCTGTCCCCAACCGGACATGACGTCACTAAAAGTCACGTGACCTATGACGTCACGCGTATGACGTCATATTTTTTGACCAATCAGCGTTTCCAGCCTACCTACCCGCAAACGCTTGTGCACGTAGCGTCCCACGTTGCGTACGCTACGCTATGCTTTATAGCGGGCGGGCGTCCGCAACGCGCGGCTAGATACGTTGCGTTCTGCGCATGCGCATTCGTTACCCGCGGTGTCGTTGCGTACGCAAGCTCACTGCGTACGTCGGCGCCCTGCTCGCCCACTTCGAAATAAATACATGTCGGTGCTGGATTCCTCGACGCGATAGCTCGCTCAAATGGTAGCGGTTCGCTTTTATTTCGCACACTCTCGCCCAAGCGCAGAGGTATAAGCGATAACTAGCCCCTGCTTTTCAGATAATTAAACGATTTTCACGCTCTTAGGCCTAACTAAATGTAGTGTGTTTTCCTCGCAGGAAAGACACTTAGCGCAGCAGTTCTCTAGCTTTTAGTCACTGGTAACATTTTCTTCTATTTGCATAGCTTTTCTTCTTGAAACGAAAAAAAAGGGCTCACAATGCACCCATCGTTCCCTGCCGCGGCGGCTGAATTTCGATGGAGGCGAAATTCTTTAGGCCCGTGTGCTGTGCGATGTCAGTGCACGTTAAAGAACCCCAGGTGGCCAAAATTTCCGGAGCCCTCCACTACGGCGTCCCACATAGCCTGAGTTGCTTTGGGACGTTAAACCCCAATAAACCAAACCAAACCAAACCAATCACAATGCGCCCACCCTAGTATAATTATGGATGAAAATTTCTTAAGCCAATCATTGATGTGCTTGACGTCTTGTCACTAGATGGCGCTACTGTTTACACGTGCCCCTGAGGGGCGCTACGGCACGGCCAACTAAAAGTGTCGTGTTTACACTATTTACAGCGTACGAAACGCAGTAAGCGATGTGTACGCAAGCTTACTGCGCACGCCGAACTATAAGGGTCTATTGTGAACGCTTGCTTTTGGGATTATTCCGCGGTCTCAAGGTATGCCGCTCTCTCGTGTTGGCCTTAGCCCTCGCTTTCCTTCTGCCCTCGTGGTGACCACGGTGCATGTTCTTAAGCAGAGGTTTAAAGGGGCCATGACAGGGTCGTTCTTCATAATGCAGTTTTGTACTTCAGCAGTAACACAAGAACCGCTAACTGAATTTTCAAAATTTGGGTGCCCAGGGTGCTCTGTTTATTCGAAAAAAAAATTCCATCGAAATGGAGGCAAGGAAACTCCTTCCACCAGCAGCGACCGCCATATTGAATGCTCTCATGACGTCACAAGAAAATACACGACGCAACGTTGTCTGGTATCGTTGATGCAATGCCTGCAGCGGTCTTTTGTCCCCTGTACTTTCGCGGGCGATCGCAGTAGCAGCCGTCCCTCATATACGAATGACAGGTGCAGCGAAAGCATTAACAGTTAAGTAACATAGTTTTTCGGCAAGGTACCGTCACACTAAAGGCCGGTCCGCCGCCGATCGACGGTCGGTCGGCTGGTCGGTATGCAGATGTCGTCGCTGACGAACTCGTACGTCACGCTGGAACCGACGACGATGCCAGCAGTGCCAACGACCGCGTATCGTAGTAGTGTAACGTGTGAGCTTCGCTGAACTTTTGTAGGATTCTTAAATTTCGGTGAACGGCGGACTGCCGGCCCCTTCTGTGACGAAGCCTATAGGCAGTCCGCAGGATTCATGTGTGCGATTTCGGCGATTGTGGAGAGTAAATTCATAGCTCTTAGCGTACGTAAATAGCCGTCGAGCGTAGTTTTTGCTGCAGTGACCTGAAAGCGACGACTGATACATCGCAGGAGCGCGTATAATGAGGGAGAAGTGTCAATGTGACCCGGTCTGCTGAGCATGTGTTGAAGGTCGGCATCCGGCAGCAGTCGTCGGCGTCGACTGTGGACAACAAATTTGGCTGTTTTCATTAGTACAAGTGGTATTTTCAGACAAAGCGATTTAAAATCAAGTATTGCTGACACCGGAGGAAGCAGATACAATGAGCAGGAAGCGCGGTACGTACGCGAAGCGTTCCCCAAGGAGGCGATAGCAACATCGGCTCTTATTGCACTGTTATCGTAGCGTTTAAACGAGTCAAACTACAATTTCTAATCAAGAGTAGATAATATTTAAGATATGAAGACTCCCACCTCGCGTCATGCCAAGCAGACTATCAGTACTGTTTGTGCACAGCTATGTAAACAACCTCAGCGCGGAGCTGCAGTAATCGCAATCGTCGCATCCCTGGGGGGTTTTGCGCACGCACAGTAAATGCTATATGATTTACTATTATCTCGAAGCGCTCATTTAGGAGGCGGCGATTATTTGCCGGTGCGGGCAGTGAAACATGCGAGTCGCATTTCGTTTCATCTATTAGTTCAAGCTTAGTTTTGGTCTCTTTTATTTCTTGTCTGTACAACCCCGGCTTGACGCCTTCCATGCTGAGCATGAAATCAAGCTCGGTACGAAGTTCCTTTTCTTGCTGTTTATATTTGCGCTTTTAAACACATGCTCTTTCTATAGCGGCCACTTTCACGTCGCATTTAAATTGTTCCCATGTTTGTATAAAGTCTGTCTCTTTTTCTAACAAGTTTTTGACTGAGTCTTTTAATTTCTTGCTAAACTCCTCATCCTCCAACAATGAGTCATTAAATTTCCATAATTCCCAACTAAACTTGACAGTCCTTTTCCTCTCCCCAAGTGTGATCACGACTAAAGAATGATCACTGAAGCTGACGTGCACAGTCTGGTACTGGGAACACAAGGGCACAACCTCAGAAGGAACATAAATTCTGTCCAGCCTTGCGTGACTAACGCCTTGGAAATGCGTGTACTGTGCTTGTTCTGAACCTTGCATTATAATGCCAATGTCTTCCAATTCTGCTTCATTAATCATCTCAGACAGCAGCTCGGCACTCGTGTCCTGCAGGGTTTTGTTGCTTGTTCTATCTTCAGGTCTACACACGCAGTTAAAATCTCCAAGCAATAGTACACGCTTTTCTGTCAGCAGGAAAGGTTGAACACGGCGAAAAAAGGCATCTCGTTCGAGAATTCTATTATGTGCATATACACACACAGCTCTCCACTCTGCACCAGAAAAGTAAAAATCGCATGCTACAATCCGGCCACTTTCACAGGAAAATACAGTTTCCACGACGACTTTGCCGTTTCGAGTTAAAATCAGACACCCTCCCGACTTTCCTTCTGCATGGCACACGCAAACACTGAACTGTGCACGGTAAATTTCTGCCATCGCATCTGTCAACTCTTCGCTTTCAATTTTTGTCTCTTGAACAGCCAACAGATCGATTTCGTTTTCGAACAAGAGACGTTTAAGCTGATTTTGCCTTCTTCGCGCAGAAAGACCTCTCCCGTTCAGTGTGGCAATAAGCAAGCTAGATGTTAGTTGAGACGCCATCTAAATGGTTGGGATTCGCCGCTCTCGAAGTGACATCGGTTTGCAGCTCACCTCATCAAAAATCCTTCCAGCTTGCAAAGTACGGCGGTGTCAGCACTGAACCCGATCGAAGACTGGGTTACCAACACGAAGACCCTGCAAGGCACCTCCGCTAAGGCGGAGGGACACCCGACGAAGTCCTACGATCAGGAGGGACGTTCGGCTTGGGCTTGTAGGCCGCACGTCGAACAGGAGGCGCTTTGGGAAGAGGCTCCTCATGGTCCGTCCCGTCGTAGTTCGTCGCCTTGTCATCAGCTTCGTCGTGCGTCCTCTTCGCTGGCAAAGTTGACGCCGCGGGCATCTCCGTGTCAATGTCCTTCTCGTCGGTCGGTTCCAAAACCATCTCAGGTGCACCTACCAAAGCATCATCTGCTTTTCCCGCCTCCACCTCAGTTCTGGTGTCAGGCACAGATGGTTCTGCTGAGTTGGCAGCCTCATGTTCCGTGGGAAGCACTGCTTTTTCTGAGGCTATGCTTTTCGGTACTGCTTCTTCCCGACTCTCACGGGTCGCCTCTACCGCGTCGACTTCGTCCATAATATGCTCCTCTGTAGTATCCCTACGACCAGGACCAGCCACGGTAGCATATGTTCGCACGCACTGGGCGTCGTCGTGGCCGAAGCGACGACAGAGCCCGCAACGTGGCACACGGCACTCCCGACGTATGTGTCCGGTGCCGCGGCACCGGAGGCAGAGCAGAGCTCTGCCAGGAACGTGGACGAGTGCGACGTCCTCTCCAACACGCAACTGGTGCGGTAAGTCCTCGATGGTGACGCCCACCTTCAGCTTCAATGTCACTGAGCGCGTAGTAGACGACTTGTCGACGCATCCTTTGACTCTCCACTTGTCCCGAGTTATGTCGGTCACTTTTCCAAAAGCCGCCAGAGCTGCCTTCACGTCGTCGTCTTGCACGCCGTGTAGCAGCCAGAACAGCTTCAGCCTGACGCCCTGGTTGCGTGGGTCAATGACCACATAGCGGTGGTCCTTGACGTTGAACGCCTCCGCCTGTAGCATTTTGTTTTTTCCTTCTTCATTGCAGAATGTCACGGCCCAAACATGATTCATCTGATATGCCCCGAGGGCAACCACTTCCGGCAGCAATGACAGACGCTCAAGAGCGTCACGAAAGTTTTCAACACGGTATGGCCTGGCTTGGACGTCGCCATGCAAAAAAACAGTATGCAAAACGCTCGAACCTGTTGGCAGATGCGGCAAAATCAGCTGGTAGTCCTCGTTCGGTTTGATCGTACTCCTGATACCGCGGCCCGGCTGGGCCGCTGAATCCGCTCCTTGGGAGCCCATGATACACACGTCCGTCACGCTCGGTGGCCGGAAGTCGAATCTTGCGCCACCGAGTCAGACAGGGAAATTGAGACTTCGAAGTTGTTTTCAGGACGAAACAAGAGGCGCGCATACCGTGTCTCTCTTTGAGGTTGAAGGCAAGGGCCGATGAATAGCATGAATTCTCAAAGGGAGGTCAGCGTGTAGCAAGCAAGGAGAAAACTGATGTTGCGAGCATGACACCTTATGACATAAATCGTCGATACTAGTGGTATTTATGCTCGATGATTACTTTGATGTTTTTACTCTAACGTATTTACTGGGAACGTGGAAATGGGGTGGGGAGGTGACGTTGGGTTAAGGGTGGGATGGGAGGAGGTGGCAGGGTAGATGACTTTCGCACTGCGTATTTGAATTCGATTTGGCCGTTGGTTTTTCGTTTCGCTGCTGCGTGGGCTTCTAATGGAGGCTTTGTGGAGGGTGGAGATAAGTGGAAGGCGCTTCTGAGGGGTGTCGTAGGTGGGGGTGGATTGCGGATTTGGATCAAGGGTGTCGGTAGGTAGTCATTCCCCTAGCTAGCGGTTGGGAGATGGCGTGGTGCTTCTGCACCACGCCATCATGTTCGGCGGCATGTTCACCAAGTTTCACTGTTACTCCTACCGCAGTAAGAGGGAGTGGTGGAAAGAGAAGAGAGTCTATATGGGGTAGGGTCTGCACATTACAGGCGACATTTCCTTCATCTAAGAGGAAAGAAAAAGTATTTAAGGACCTATATGAAGGAAGTTTTGCGGTTGTTCGGCAGCATGAAATAGTAAGTAGGTTGCGAAGAAAGAACAAGGCGTCAATGCCTTGTTCTTTCATCATACTACATCATAAAAAAAGAGACCACTTCTAGTCTAAACGTCATGACGACAAAGGGGCAAGGCCCGATGGGAAAAATCACCCATTTTTGCTTCTAAACTGGTTTTGCATGTTTCGATCATTTTTCCGCGACCTTTCTTCTCCTGATTACAAACCCCTTCTTATGAGCAGGGCATGAGTAGCACCTGCTGCCCCTCCCGGTCAGAAGGCACATGATTTGGCCGCTGGACAAAAGGCACCTTGCGCCGGTGATATACGCCGGGAGAGGTATATTGAAAGTTGACGTTTGCTTCTTCAGTTCCTACCTCAGCAATTATGGCAAGGCGCAGCACACAGAGGTGGCTCTGGAGCGCTTCACCTCAACCACAAGTAACCCCGCAATCTCGCGCCGGCGGCTAGACTCGACGCAGGGACTCGAGCCAGGCGTGAGCGCAGTTCAGTAAACGGGACAAAATGGCAGCGTGCAGTGACCGCTGCGCGGGCGACTACACGCAATTTTTTAACCGTGCTTGATAATGTGCGTTCGATGAAGTGTACCTCTATCCTATAATAGGTCGCTTCGCGACGCGGTGAATCCTATGGAAGTGTATTCGGGAGAAGAATTTCCGTTCAGATTCCGCACCGGTGCGTCTCGGTCACAGATGGGCATTCTATGGCGCAACTGTTGCGTGGTGCGGAGCCAGTGGTTGCGGAAGGGAGGGGAAGAGGCTGTTGATGGAGCGTGGCGACGCCTTGTTTTGCGTGAGTCATACCATGCACTCACCTGTTCTCTATCTTTTGGATCTGCGAGTCGCTCCGCGGAGTATGAAGCATGTTTCATACTTGTATTTCTCGGAATTTTGCCCAGTGTTTGTGTTCTCGTAAGGCTAAGTGGAACTTTTACTGAAAGTTTGGTCAGGTTACAGTGTTTTCTCCGCGCACCATTGCAGGCGCGCGCTGCAGTGCACAATGCATGGTGGTTGGCTCTTAAGGTTTGAGTATAGTATTATGTGTGTACCACGACTCAATTAGGAGTCGCTTTTGAGGGCTGGTTTCATGATGCTGGACAGCAGTGTTGTTGAAGAAAATTTTGTAATTCTGTGGTCGGTGCGATCTGGATGACCGGTTGCTCCGCTGCACTCCCTAGAGCAGTTCCAAATGTAGTTTTTCATTGATTCTATTTTTCAGCTCTGCGTTTCACCAGTGCACGTCGTCGGGCACTTCCCACAAGGGATTTCGTTCATTAGGCCCTCATCTCTTTCTTTTGCATGGAGAGCGAACTTCGGGCGGAACGAGGAATATTTATCTGATGAAAAAAAAAGCACACACATAAAGTTAGCATAATCCATAGCCAAATGCGGCATTGGAGAATCATTTAATTGACGGCAATACTCGCGTCTTGAAGAGGAAACCATGTGCCCATATTCTCTTCTCCGTAAATGAAGGATATAACAACGAAAACACGAAATACAAACACGCTAAAACTATGGGGTAATTCTTATGATGTGTAACTTCGAGAGCACTGCTTGCCGCTGAGTTCTTGTCGGGGACTTGGGGGTGAACGTTCTTTCACTGCAGCAGCTCGCTTCGCACATTTCTCTGCGTCGCGATGGTCGCGTACTTCATCGGCAGTGAACTGCCGCCTCCGGCCACGCTTTGCTGTCTCGCCTGTCGCTTTACACGCGAGCGATTCAACTTGGACGATGAAGGCTCCATAGCGCCGCAACCTCACTCACTGAAAGCTGAAGGCGAACTAACGGCGGCAGTGGGGTCCTTCTCTTTTGTGTAATCTCTAGCCGCGTTTACATGAGTACGAAAGTGGCGCACAGAATTTCCTATCGTATCTCGCGGAGGCGTCACGCCATTGTTTGCATGTACCACATCAAGTCAGGCTGAACAGTCGCATCTCTCCCAGTGTCTGTGACGGAAGGGGACAGTCGTTCCCATCTCGAGCCTGGTCTGGTTTGTTATACGAGTGAGGGGCATTGAATAGGGACCTTAGGAATGAGGACGGGCGCCCCCCCCCCCCCAAACATGCTTCCATTTATCATGGAAGTCTTCTTGCCCTTCTCGGAAGGGGAGCCGCATTGATGGTGATGACGTCACTCACGTGCGGAGTCTCTGCCATGCATGCCCGCCACGGCTTATACCCTCGTTACACGGGCAGAGTTAACTGCTGTTAGTGTAACCGCGGTCAAGCGTAACCGTGGTTAGCGTATGTTACACGGCGAACCAAACCGCAGTTCCGCGACTAACCGCGGTTATCGCGAACCGAGCTTGGCGACCTCAGTTTTCGTCGTTAACCGAGAATATGGCGGCGTCTGTGGACGTAAAGTGCCCGTAGGCGTCCGAGTTTCGAAAAGCGTACGAGCTGGTGAACTGCAGCAACGTACTTTTTTTCGCGCAAAATCATGTTTCAAGAGCAACACATTAAAATAGGCAGTGCGTACAGTGCCGTCCGACGGCGCTTTGGTGCAGCCTCAGAGTGCCGTCCGACGGCGCAGCAACAGCGTACTGCAGCGCCGTCCCGCGAAGCTCGAGCGGCACATTCTAGCGCTGTAATATTGGAAAAGGACCGCTCCCTGCACCGCACCTTTAAAGTAGGCGACAAGTGCGCAACGCTCGCTGCACCGGATTTCGCGAGCTGACTGCTGTGGTGCCGCCTGAGAGCGCGGCGGACGACGGCGCTCTGACAGTGTGCTACTCCCTAGTCATCGCTAGGCCTAACTTGTTTCGCGTCGAAGCCACAGCGGACAGCGGACGGCGCTTTTCAATTGACCAGCGCTACAGTAAATGGTCTACTCATTGCACTGCCTTACTGACTACCCCATTGTCCCATGCTAAAAGAAAGATCGATTTCAGCGAGGGCTTAGCAGCGGAGCTAGCGTGCAAGAGATCGGGTGAGCCGCTGTGCACCAGCGGCAGCTGCTACGCCCTAGCTTGTATCGCAGTTATTACTCCTACCGTCAGCTCGGTACAGATCAGCGATCCTCGAAGAGGAATCATTTTTGACATTCCCTTATCCCAGGGCTTATTATTTACGACAGCATGAAAGCTTAGCACGGTTTTCAGACGCTGGCGCCAGGGCTGCGTCGCAAAGGCGTTGCCTTGGCGCGGACGGCTTGCAGGAGGTGCGCCGATGTCTGTACAACGGCAGTGCTGCCACCGGACGGCGCCGTCGGACGGCACTCACTCTATACACTGCGTTGTAAGGTATTTCAAATGCTGCTTCGCTCTGCCGATTATCGCGTCCCTTCGCTCGTTGCACCCGGCCGGTGGATGCCGAAACCGAGAACGGTAGCGAGCCGTGTGACAACGGCGAACCACGGTTTGAGATAACCGCAGTTAAGTTCGGTAACCGCGGTTACGCTAACCGTGGTTAACTCTGCCCGTGTAACAAGGGTATTACTGGCTAAGGCGGGGTTTTCGCACGACGAGCCAAGTACTCCTGTCACACAGGCACGTTTGGTGACGATTTCACGAAGTGCACTTCGCTTGAACGAATGACACTTTCGGTTCGCGCTCTCACACGGCAAAGAAGTGTCATTTGGAAATGATAGCAGTGGCGAAGGCTGTTGGAGCACCTTTGAGAAATTCACTTGTTTGCGCGAAAATACCTAGAAAATACAATTTTTCGCAAATCTCATTACTCCGACTTAATTTTCAGGTTTATTTCGACACCTGAATAAATGTTAACTACAAAAAGCATCACGATCCGTGACATGTAAAGCCGCTACCACACGGGTGTTTCGAATGCCTTCCAACCAAATGTCATTCCACTCGACTGCCGCCTTGTGCCGCTAGACGAATTTTTTAACAGCATTCGGCTGAGATACATTCCAGTTGGCGGGGCTCCGCAAAGACATTCGAATTTTTGGGATGCCTCCAGTGAATTCAAGATGGTTTCTTAGGAGAGGCACAGGCCTCTCCAAACGCGGTTGCTCGGCGTTGATGAAGGAGGAGGCGGTCAATGATGCGGATGGTGAAAACGAGACGAGGAAATATATTTACAGAAATTTACATGAATATACAAGCAAAATCACACAGAGCAAACTGCAAATAAAAGCACTGATCTCACACAGAGAAAACAATCTACAAGACCTTACTTATCGACCGAATGTCTCCGTTAAAGCCTAGGTACTTTGAAAAGTACGTGCCAAGCACGGAGTCTCTAGCTAGACAAGAGTAGACTAGGACTACGACTAGGACTAGGACTGGTGTCCAATGGTATTACTTGCATTTTTATACCTTCGCAAATAAAGAAGTTATAGGGCGGTCATGTTTGAAGGCACGCCCTGGATTTCGCTAACCAATAAAATTTTAAAATACAACAGCCACAGTCCCCATAGGTTTTGACCCCCGGGCTTGGCAAAGCGAAAAAAGAAACATATAAAGAAAGCATCTAGGACACCCTCTCCACGCGGGACTCCTCGCCCTCTGCGCGCGATTCCGTCCCCTTTCCATTCTTGCCGCCGCACCTTCGTGTCGCTTCTCGAAGTTCTTCTAGCTAAACGACAGGGCAAGTTTTGCTGACTCATCGCGGGAGTGAAAGCCCCACCACGCTTCGGTGCTGGTGGGAATGCCAACGAACGAAAGGGCCCTTCGCGGAACTCTTAGCATGTTCCCATGTTTCCGCGAAAGTGGTACGCGGACCCACTGGCAAGCTTTGTTGGTGCCCCGGCGGACGCCCGCGGTCGACAATGCCAGCAGTCGGCCTTCATAGCGACGCTGCTGAGTGGGCAGTTGCCCTTGGCAGCCGGGTTGCGGACATCGCATGGAACCGGCGCTTCTCGCTGATCGTCCCTGCTTTCTCCTATGAGCTGAATACTTCATTTTGAATCACTTTATTCAGAAGCATGTTCGGTGACCATTAGCATTCATTGAAACAGCCTTATTGGTTATCCACAAGCGACGGCGACGACTGCTGCTGGCTACCTAAAACACTGAGCGGCAGTCTGGGTCCTACCGGCGCTTCCCGTTCAGCGCATGCGCACACTCTAATGTAAGTGACAGTCGATTTCAGGTGACTATTTTACTCTTAAATTATAATTGAACAAAGAAACGCAAATAATGGTATATGCACTTGTTTGATAACTACGTGAAAGAACCAAGAAGCTATCCTAATTATCCACTGCACTCCTTATTGGGAGGGCAGTGGTGGCGGTGTCTATGTACAGGTGCGATCATCCTTACGGTGGTTTGTCGGCAATTCCTCCACCTGAGTCCCTTAATTTAGACAATGTGTTTCTACGACTGTCTCATAAAGCCAGTGTTCTTGAAAAACTTCAAGAGTGTTTTTATCTCTGCTGGCCGCTCAGTTAAAGAACGCTCAGGGTACAGGATGCTACAGACGGCGTCCAACAGAACGTTCAGTCTCCTCAGATTGCACAGTAGTGTTACTCCCGTCACAAAAAAAAACGCGGAGAGCGCCACTATTCGTGGTCGCGCCAGTTCATGTAAGATACATTAAGTTCCGGATACTAAGTCCTTTATTTAGTTATTTTATTTATTTACACAATACTGCCAACCGTTTGCTTAGGTCCGAGCAGGAAGGGCACAAAGCCATACCATACAGTGCAAGAGCAATCTGTCCGGAGTAAAAAAAAGCGTGCATGACAAATAAAATTGGAGAATATGCCTACGCAGTACTTAAAATACGTCATGAAGTGCCTTCAAAAAGTCACCAGCGGATATCACGCTCTCGGGCAAGGCATTACAGTCGGTAACTGTCCTCGCAAAAATAACGCTTTCGCGAAGTATGACGCACAGCTATGATCGTGGGGATGAGTTCGACGCATTTCTGAAAACTGTACATAGCGCTGCGACGATAAAAGAGCTGCTTCATTGGTTCGCCGCAAAGACAGGCGACAGCAATTACAGAACCAAGACGGCATACTCACTACGGCGTCCCACACATGCCGGGGCATGCGAGGCCGCATCCGCAAGCAAACAGTGGAGCGACGCCCATGTAAGGAGCGCGCTATCAACACGGCGATCAGGCAGAGGCGAAAAAGCAGTCAAAGCGGTTTGCGCATCAGCTATCGTCAGCCGTCATAGACGTACCGACATCATTAGACTCCTTTAGCATACCGTGTACCGTGTTACCGCTACCGTTACCGGGGTGCGTGTTTATTTTTCAGCGCAAGCCCAGCCAGGCCACTGCTCATTGGCTCGCTGTACTTGGCACGTCACTTCCGCTCCAATTAGTAGGCAAGCATTAAAAGTGAATGGCTGTTCTAAAGAACTATCTACACAAACGTTTCGTATGCATACAAAATATAATAAATCTTTGAGAAACTAGATTTCAACGTTTAGTTTGGTCACGTGACTAGGCGCACACGAGCAGACGACGCCCAAGAGTGTGATCACGTGATATGACGTCACTTTTTGTCAACAGTCAAAATGGCCGCTCGGTGTCTCGGTGTTTTCGGCGTGGTTTTCGGGCAGTTGTAAGCAAGTAGTTCCAAGGCTAGTGCAAGCCGCCTAGTTGAATCCAGGATACTTGCCTCTGAATGGTTAAAGTGCGTCGATTCCAAAGTGCTATGTAAGCCGCGCGGTTAGATGCTAGATATGCGTATCTTCAAACCGACGTAGGACCTACGCAGTGGCGATGTCACGAAGCGTTTGTGGCCGTGTTGCAAGCGTTTCTAATTCCTGTGAGTATCACCACGGACAGCGACGAGTAACAGCTGCTCACCTTGGAGAAAGGAGGCTGCTCATAGTGAATTTCCTGTGCGTGCATAAGCTACACAGCACAGTGACAGTGTCCGAGAAGTGAAAGTGATTGCGGTCGGAGCTAGTGCTTCTCCGCCGAGGCATAGAAGTGCGCACGTGCGAAGGCTCACTACGCACGCAGTGTTTTCCGAATGCTGAAATGAACTTGGCGTTCTGCAGCTAGTCGTACTGGTTGCAGTGATTGCAACCGAAGCGAGCGTTGTTATACGACGTTGTTTCTGTTACGTATCCATCACCGATTTTGATCGCGCTTCGTGTAGGTACTGTGCTTCGAAACTGCTGTGTGTGCGACGTGACGCGATCCTGGCTGCGCGGCCGTCGAACTGTTTTCTTCCGCGACAACAACAGCGTCGCCATTCTTCGGCGTGTTGCTGCTTCATACAGTACATTTTGTGATTATGGATGCTCGGGTTACGACGTGCGAAAACATCGGTGTGTAGTGCAGTGGTCTCTTGTGGAGCGTCGTTTCTTTTTAATTTCCTGCCTGCTGTGTGGACCTATGTCTGCAAAAATATTTGCATGAAGAATTGGTGACAACACAAACTTCTCTGCATGATGGTGGGCTGAGCCAGAGGAGTAGTTCTCGGTTTAGGTTGTGACATGGTGCACTCCGTTTAAAAAGTGCTATAGCATTGTGGGCTGCGGAGAGGCATCTGTGAGCCTATAATGTAAGCTTGCGACTCTGTTCTTTATTGTTAAGCAGCTTAATTTATTTTGTGCAATGAGTAATCTGAGCCAGGATGTGAGTCGCCGAGCACTGACAATGCTTTTGACACCAGAAAAAGAAGTGCTTTGACATCCAGAAAGTGTTTGAGCAGGAGGAGTCGCTGGGCCTGGCAGTTCATGGGTTAACACAAAACTCTCTGCACACAGTGCGACAAGCAGTATGATGGCAATTACGGTGCGTAAAAAAAGCATATGATTCAGGCTGTGCTTGACTTATCTACTCAAATTCAAGAAGTCTTAACAGTCTTTGCACTCTGCACAATTATGCGACAAAGAGCTGTATTTATTTTCACTCTGTCCACTGTGTTATGAGCGAGTTTTCATGTTATTGAGGTGTGAGTGCATTGAAAAAGTTTTGCCTCCAGAAATACTGTCCATAATTTGAATCCATAATGGGGTCTGTATTAACGAGGCATGACTGTATAAATAAATGAAATTATAGTTATTTTTAGTCCTGATGATGACACAAGTTATTCAGCTGTGTTATTTGCCTAGACGACTTATGAAGTAAATTTGCCATTGCAAATTATGAAAGCTGATTAAAGTATGGCACAGCAGTTTGGTGGTTGTAGAGTAACAATTGGCTTTACCTGACACCACTTTGAAACAGCGGATAGGAAAACAAGGCCTGTGGAGCTAGTGAAACTACAAAGAACAAAGACGACAGGAAAGAACATCACCACCACCGCACCCAGTAGCCATTCTTGTTCTGTCATTCTCATCCTTAGTACATCGTCGACATGCCGTCTTTCCAGCAGTTTACCCGACAGCACACTTAAGCCCTGTGAATCTTGGAGAATGCAACAGCTGGACAGGACACAGTGTGCACATATATCTTGTGCATGCCATGAAGATAGCCTCCTGTCTCATCATAGCTTAGCCCCTGTATGTGTCTTGCCAATCATCATCCAGCACCTATGACCCAATTTGTGCCGTTGGCATGTGCGCCCAATTGTAAACATAATTTATACTCTTGTGGTGCTATAATGTTATGGCCAATTAAGTTGTTTCATCCAAATTGGCAAGGCTTTAGAAAGCATTCCTGCGATAGCCAACTTGCTCTCATTCTCCCTCAACGGCAACATCCCCCTTAATGCTTTTTTTTCTGGGCTTTGAAAGAGCGTGTGATAAAATCCCTCATTTATATAAATTAGGCGTAATTTCTCATGCTATAACTTGAATCCAGTTGCTATAAACTGATTCCAAGCTTTAACAGCCAGCCGTCAACAGAATTCCCATACTAATTCTTACGCGTCCTGCTTTTTTCCTGTAATCTCGGGTGTCCCCAAGGCATTGCCCTTGGGCCCGAGGTTTTATTAAATACAATATGAGCTTCCTTTCAGTATTTCCTAACGTGCCTTCATTGACGACTATGGAGTCTGCCCTCTGCAATCAGTAACAGTATTTCAGTTCTCAGAACAATATTTCGGATGCTCTCGACTAGCCTGTTTGCTAATGTTATTAAGAATGCACTAACGTTTTTTTACTTTCAGGATAACTACATCTTGCCTACTTAAGGCCTTACTGAGAAAGGCATATTCACTGCATACTGAAAAAAAAATTGGTTTTTGAGGAAAGGAAATGACGTAGTAACTGTCACATATCTCGGTGGATACCCGAACTGGCTGACAATGTAACATGGTCTCACCTAACAATCCTTCATCATCATCATCATCATTTATTGACCCTTAAAGACCCCTGGAGGGGTATTACATAGGGGGGGGGGGGCAACATCGAAACAAGTAATAACATTATTAGGTCAAAAAAAATATACAGTGAAACAGTGAAAAAAAAACAGTGATAAAAAAGAATACAGTGAAACATTCGTTGCTTGGGGAAGAGAAAAAAAGAAATACACGTTTATAAATCAGGCAGACAGGTGCAGTAGTAGATGAAACAATCATAACATCAAAATAAAACGCAAAGGCAACAGTTACCCACATTGGGATTTCAAGTGAAATGACAGCAATTGGTGGAATTTAAGAGCATCGCGTTCAGTGACAATACATTCGAGTAGTGAATTCCATTCTTCAATGGCAAGAGGCAGAAATGACTTGTTAAATGCATTTGAGGAGCCATGGAGTCTTAGGATGCTCATGGAGTTGAAAAGACGGCGTGATGTTCGGAGGGGAGGGAGCAGAAGGGAGTGTCGAAGTGAGGGAAAACAATAGTAAAATTTATGCAATAATGATAAACGGGCAATTTTACGCCTATGCGCGAGAGGCTCGATGTTGGCAGATAATTTTATTTTGGTGATGCTAGAGCGGGTGTCATAGTTGGAGGAAATAAAGCGGGCTGCACGGTTTTGGACGGCTTCTAGGCTGGCTATTAAGTAGGCTTGATGTAGGTTCCATATTGGGGATGCAAATTCAAGTTTGCTACGGATGAAAGTTTTGTAGGCTTGGCTGCGAATGGAAGAAGGGGAGAAACTGAGGTGACGTCTGATAAAGCCGAGTGTTTTCGATGCATCAGCAGCAATCTTCGTGATGTGCTCGGACCAAGTGAGGTTGCTCGTGATATGGATTCCAAGATACCAGTATGATTCGGCTTTAGTGAGGATGGTTGAACTGAGTGAATACGTGTAGTCGATATTAGTGCACTTGCGTGATACCTGCATGTATTTGCATTTTGTTACATTGAGCGTCATTAGCCATGTGGAACACCGGCTTTCAATCCTGTTTAGGTCGCTTTGGAGCAATTCCTGATACAACTACCTTATACAACTTATACAACTACCCACAGCCCAGGATATTTACACCATAGCATGTCCTTATCACCGTCTTCCATGTTGCTTGCATTCAAAACTCCTGTGCGGCATCAGCAGAATATTGTTATGCCACATGGCATAAATCTAATTCTTCTCAGATCCTGGGATGAATTCAGAACTGGGCTGCTTGTTTTATTCTCTCAGACTATTGTAGAAGCTCCAGCGTCACAGCACTAAAGATGAATCTTCTAATTTCTTCATCTCATGTAGAAACTGCAGGTTTTTTTTGCTCTTTACTGTCACATAACCAACTAATCTTTTCCTGCTCATGGTTCCTTCTGCACTAGCTGCACAAGCACTGTCCCTTCCTTAGCTTATGCCATTGCATTTCAAGATTCAATTTTGTTTTTGCCACGAAAGGCTGGAATGGTCATCCATCTCGCAAGGCTATGCTTGCTAACCTCTTGTCCTTCGAATTGGTCACTGTAGAAATCCATGCAGTTAATGACAATGCAAGTCCAATATTTTTGAGGAATCCCCCAGTGTGGAGAACGTTTGTAATAAGGGAGTAATTCATTATCACCCACCCAAGCGTAGCCATACGGCTACAAAAGAAAGCTACTCAGGTTCCACAGAAACTTTGTAGTTAGAGGAAAAGTTACCCTAGTCTGGGGTTCGAACCCGGGACTACTGCCTCACCGGGGCAGTTGCCCTACCAAATGCGCGAACCGGGATGGCTAGCATATGATGGGGCGAGCTCGAAATGGGAGCGGTGTTGGTCCAATATTTTAGACGAATCCCTCAAGGTTGAAATGATTTCTAATAAGGCAGTCATTACTCATTGGCATCCACCCAAGCACGGCCATACGGCTACAAAAAGAGCTACAAAGCTTTTCTTTGCAGCTGTATGGCTGCGCTTGGATGCTAATGAGTAATTATTCCCTTATTAGTACATTGCAAACTCATCAAGCTCCTACTTGCCTCACCATGTCAAAGTTCACCATTCAGGCATTGCCACTTAGGACCGTTGAGGTATAATAAATATTAAAATAAATTGATCTAATAAAGTGCCTACTGACTCGTTCACTCGGGCAAACGAATAAAATGCTTTATTATGCATAATGTGGTCATCGAGAACTTTCCTCTATTTCAGGTAATATCACGGCATATAAATATGTCCTTTGCACAGCTGCTTTTAGAAATGTTATCCTTTACTATGATACATGTAATGCCCCTCTGCTAAAGTTTTAACCAGAGGCTGGCAGTGTTCCAAATAAATAAATATATGCGCACAGTAGTCGCATTCAGGCTAACTTGCACACTGCACACGAATCCTCTATCGAGTCGAATACACTGAGTGGAACAAGCCAGGCTGCAGTACAAGCTGCTAACAACCGTCATAATTACTAAATCACATTTTTCAAATAGCTAAGGTTATATATTTTAAATTATTAGTGAGTTATTCAAAATAGCACACAGCAGTGGTTTTACATTTGTGATAGGAAAAAAATTGGCCAGGGGAAGGCGCAAAAAAGGACGATCACGAGAGAAGAGACAGGATGGGACGAGCGTTTCCCTAGCAGTGCACAGTAGTTGTCACTGTAATATGTAAACAGGCTTCCTCCCTGCAGACAGTTATTGCAAAAGAGATATGCGTATAACAACGGTCGCTTCGGTCGCGATCACTGCAACCAGTACGACTAGCTGCACAACGCCAAATTCATTTCAGCATTCGGAACACACTGCATGCGTAGTGAGCCTTCGCACGTGCGCACTTCTCTGCCTCGGCGGAGAAGCACTTGCTCCGACCGCAACCACTTTCACTTCTCGGACACTGTCACTGTGCTGTGTAGCTTATGCACGCACAGGAAATTCACCATGAGCAGCCTCCTTTCTCCAAGGTGAGCAGCTGTTACTCGTCGCTGTCCGTGGTGATACTCACAGGAATTAGAAACGCTTGCAACACGGCCACAAACGCTTCGTTACATCGCCACCGCGTACGTCCTACGAATGCAATACGCATATCTAGCATCCAACCGCGCGGCTTGCAAAGCACCTTGGAATCGGCGCACTTTAACCATTTAGAGGCAAGTATCCTGGATCCAGCTAGGCGGCTTGCACTGGTCTTGGAACCACTTGCGTACAACTGCCCGAAAACACCGTGATACAGTGCTCTAGAACCTGTAACCATGGGCACTCTACCGTGACTTGCCGCGACGACCTTTAAAGCGGCCATTTTGACTGTTGACAAAAGTCACGTCATGTCACGTGATTGCAATCTAGGCACGTGACCAAACTAAACGTTCAAATCTAGTTTCTCAAAGATTCATTATATTTTGTATGCATATGAAACGTTTGTGTAGATAGTTCTTTAGAACAGCCATTTACTTTTAATGCTTGCCTACTAATTGGAGCGGAAGTGACGTGCACAGTACAGCGAGCCAATGAGCAGTGGCCTGGCTGGGCTTGCGCTGAAAAATAAACACGCTACCGGGGTACCGGGAGCCCGCCCACCAGCGGTGAGCGCGCGCTGATTGGTTCCTACGCTGCGGGCGCGACCCCCGCTGCCGGATATGTGGCGCCACCTGGCGCCGTCAAGGCAATTTTCGCATGCGCATTGGCTGCGCGCAGGCTCCCGGTACTACGGTACCGGTAACGCTAACACGGTGCACTGTATGGTAAAGGTGTCTGATAGACACCTTTAGTGTACCGTGTACCGTGTCACCGTCACCGGATTACCGAGAGCCCGCCTATCGCCGATGAGCACGCGCTGATTGGTCCCGATGCTGCAATGCACGCGTATCTGCCGTGTACGTGGCGCCATCTAGCGCCGTCAGGGCGGTTTGCGCATGCGCATTTTCTGCTCGCGGGCTCCCGGTACTCCGGTCGGTACGTCTATGACGGCTGACGATAGCTGATGCGCAAACCGCTTTGACTGCTTTTTCGCCTCTGCCTGATCGCCGTGTCGATAGCGAGCTCCTTACATGGGCGTCGCTCCGCTGTTTGCTTGCGGATACGGCCTCGCATGCCCCGGAACCATGTGTCGCAGTTTTCTTAACGTGGGAACCCGAAACTGCGCGCTAAGCTGCCTCAGCTCACTCGCCGATCTAACAAAATAAATGTTATGAGAAATGTCTCGGTACATATAGGCGAACTTGGAAGCGAACCACAAGGCTCAAGATTTATTTTGCTAGATCGGCAGCCTTCGGACCAAATTCCCAAGGCACGCGAGCTGAGGCAGCTTAGCGCTCAATTCCGGATTCCAGTAATAAGACAATTGCAACGCGTCGCCCAGACGAGCGCGCTGTCTACGCGGCGATCGGGCACAGGTGAAAAAGCAGTCACAGCGATTTGCGCACCAGCTGTCGTCAGCCGCCGTAAGTATACCCCGAGCATAATCTCGCACCCGATAACTATCGCTCCGCGGCGCTGCTGCGCAGCCGGCGGCGGCTGTTCTCAACGCGCGTCGACGTCCTCTGCCGTACATCTAGTGACGAGCTTTTCATCACTGCTTAAGCACGGAGTCTCAATAGCAAAGGGGTGCAGAAGGCCCTCGGGAAAAGAGCTCGATATCTCCACCTCTCTGCAAGCAGGATCTTGCTCGAGAAGTTACTTCGGAATGCAAAGCGTTCCTTGCTCCCGCAACAGACTGCCGAGACACCGGATCAGACGTGCGCCATCGCTGCGTTGCTGCATGGAGTCAATCGCGTCTTCCAAGGATATATCTGTGGCATTCGGTTTGCAGCCTTCGGGCTGCGGCCGTGTATCTGTATTTTTCAGCCAGCGTCCGTTCCGGCGGACGCAGTTGTTGCGACGCGCGTCTTTACTTTGTCTTTTACTCTGTCCTCTTATCTTTCAACTCTCTTCTATCTGCACGTGGCAGCGGTGGTGGCTCGGCTTGAGCCAGTTGGCAGGCCCGTGTACTTTCCTTTTCATCCTTCTCTCAGTCGCAACCAACCAACCAACCGTCTTCCAAGCGCGGGTATTTCCAGGCGAGTAGACACGAGCCACACGCACACTGTCAAGCGTTGAAACAAATTTGGGCGGCTGAAGGGAACGGCACCGCGCACACAAGCACTACCGAAGAAACACACGCCATTCGTGTTTAAGGCGTTTGCGACTGCCTCGGTGGACTGCCCTTCAATTAACAACAGCTTGAACTAGCCGCTCTCTCTGCCGGCTTTTTTACGCGCGAGTGTGTTTGTGTGTGTGAAAGAGAGAGAGAGATCCCAACATGTTCCTGCCTCCTTGCAAGTCAACTGCGGCGGCTGGGCGCTCAGCTTAGCCTTCAGTCGAGAAAAACTTGCCGCGTATTAAGAAAAATTTTGTATGTATTCGTTCGGCAATTATTTCTCACAAACTGGTACTTGGGCACTGAGTTCCAGGATTTCTTGCGTGTCACTGTACCGAAGTGATGCGATATGGGCGGCGGAGTTATCAGGTCCGGCAACGCTTCAGCACTCTTTAGCAGCATATCGTTTTTCAAACACTGTGCTCGCATAAGTATTCTCGCTATCAGTGGCGTATGGCTTCTGGGGCATCCCAAAGCGACTCAGGCTATGAGGGACGCTGTAGTGAAGGGCTCCGCAAATTTCTATCATCTGGGGTTCTTTAACGTGCACTTGCATTGCACAGTAGACGGACCTCTAGAATTTCGCCTCCATCGAAATTCGACCGCCGCAGCCGGTATCGAAGCCGCGTTCTTGGATGCGCTATCAAAAGTTCGCCCATTTCTGGAGGCAACGCGGCTGAAACATTCTCTTCGCACTACGTACGTACTACGTACACGGAGCAAACAAAGTTGCAAAGGGTGACTAAAAAAGAACGCTGGCTTGTCTTGGCTTGACTTGACAGTGGCGAGAAGTGCGATTTTCGCCATCTTTTGGCATTTCACATTACTTTTGCTTGGGGCCTCCGAAACAGCCATGAGTTTGTGATCGATTAAGTCGTCATCCCCGCGGTTTCATGATAAAGTTCACCTAAAAAAGTTGCGCACGGTGCTCCCAGTATTGAAGTATTAACCATGTTACAACCGCGTTATTGGTAGTGATATTTTTTAGGTGAAAAAAGCTTGAACGTGAACCTGAGTAATTTCTGAACTTCCAAAAAAAACCCCGAAAAATTCGCGTATAAGACGCACCCTTGTGTAGGACCCACCAGCAAGATTTAAAAAAAAAAGCCGCGTATTATGCACCGAACAATACGATATGTCTCAACTAATCCATAGACTGGCGAGGTGCTATCTTGTACTTCATAAAAACGTGTTTCCTAGTGCATATTAGTACCTAATGCTTAAAATCCATCCATAAATCATTGACGCTGAAGGTTCCCAACTTGTGTTTTTCAAGAAAAGAGTCAAATTCCTGTTCTAAGTTGTCAATCACACTTTTTTCGGCAGCTTTTCTAAAGTCCAAGAATTTCTTGGGATGTTTTGTGTCCCTTTTCATGTTAGACTGCCTTTATAGAGGACTGATTCATGATCAGATATGCCTGAAAAAACTTCAACAGCAAACCCTGGTTCACTTACTTCTGCAGAGATAAAAACAAGATCAGGAATTGATCTGAAGTTCCCAGCGACCCCTGTTGGTATTTCCACTATCTGTTTAAGATTTTAAAAAAGCAATATCGAGTAGCAGTTCCTCCCAGTTTATCATGAGTACATAAGAGTAGCATTTTCTGTTCTCATGAAGAAAGTTGTACAGTGTCTCCAAAATTGAAACGTCAGAATTCGGTGGTCTGTATATTACCCCCATGAGAAGGATGTCCTGATATAATTGCAACTGAATCCGAGCCACCTTGACTGATGTGTTGTTAATGTGTAGTTAATGCCCTTATTAATTATGGCCGTGATGTCACCATCCCTCGTGCTACGGTCGTGCCGAATTATATTCTGCAAGCTAGGTATAACATCAGTATCAGGGATCCTGCGATGAAGCCATGTTTCCGTGAGAACGGTGACGTCGGGGCCACAACCAAAAAGAAGGCTTTCGAGTTTATCGATTTTTGCTTACAACGCTCCTAGTGTTGACATTTAATACAGATAGCGGGGTTCTGCCTGGGTTCGGTTATAGTGACTGGAAGGCGCTGTTGCGATTCTTTTTCCCAAAATTATGCCAGGTGTGTCGCTTTGATTCCAACAGGATTCACTTGTTCAGTCCTTTGTCCCACCTGAAAAGCTTTCCGTTTATTTTAACCTTGTTGAATGATGACACTACTTTGTCGCCTTTGTCTCTGTTTGCTTTTGTATATGTCCAAAGTTTTTTTTCTTATAGCTTGAACTCGAGGTGAAAAGTCCTCTGAAACGCTGAAACTTGAGCCTTTAAAGGCGCTGCACGCTTTCGGCATCCTTGACTTATACTTGTTGTCTAAAAGCCTAAATATTACAGGTTGACATCTGTTCTCACTCGGTTTCCCAATTCTCTGGATGAGCTCAATTTGCACACTTGAAATCTTTAGTTTATCTTCAAGAGTATGTCAGACAATCTCTTCTAAGGAATGAGAAAGATATTTCCTTTCTTTCTTCAAGCTATACATTATTAAATTATTTCTACGACTTCAATTCTCCAGATCGTCCATTTTCAGAAGAATGACAGAATCCAACAGCCACAGAAACCAAGGGGCACAGGGGATTTTTTTTAATTAATTTATCTATTTTGTGGTGTTGATCAGTTTAGAATATTACTGAGTATGTTATGTGTAGTTTGTAACCATGGTTGAAATGTCATCCACTTTTCGGTCAGTGGAAGTTAATTTAGGAATCGTTTCGTCTAAACAACTCTTTGTTGATGCCACAATTTGCTTAAGTTTTCTCAAATCATTCATTTTTGTTTTAAGTATTTCCGCAGTAGAAGGACCAGGATTAGACTCTGTGCCGCCACAGCATTGCAATAGGTAAACAAAACAATGATAAACACTTTTCAGCACTTCTAGAAACGACCATAGGCACGGCTAGAGCAGCAAGCATACATCATTACTACGGAAGCCAGGAACATCGCTGTAGCCTCTCGCCTGGATTAAGAACAAGAATGGGTTCTTTCGTTGCATGCTTCGAAAACTCTCGCCGCACCCACTGATTGGATGCTGTTGTGCCGATGCAGTCGGTCAGTGGTGGTGTAGCGGATGCAGGCTTTTGGTGTTGGTCGAACTGTGTCGTCCAGGTGTGCATGCCTGATGTATTCAATCAATCAATCACTTTATTTCAGCTTTTTTTTTTTACAAAAACTGAGGGCGGCAAGAAAAAAGCAGTCATTACGACCGCTTGACAAGCCTCGCCACCCCTACAAAGAGGCAGTTTGGTAGCGACTATGATGGTTACTTCATACACTGGTAACAACGCAAGGTACACGGAAATACAAGGCATGTAAATATATGCATAAAAGGAAACATTTTTTTTTTAAATACGTGCATAAAAAGAAACTTTTTTTTTTTTTTTTTAAATACATGCATGAAAGGAAACTTTGTTTTCATTTTGCATGGACAAGTAGTAATTCCGCACAACAGAATAAAGGTTTTACACAACATTTACGGTTCAATGCAATAGAATTCTATACATGGGTACGCATACTGTGGGACCTAGCTTGCAAACACATTTCGAATAGCCGAGACAGACATGCTGAGCAACATGTCATAAAAGGACGTGTTCAAGTATTTGGGAAGAATGTATTTTAGTGTGGAAAAACCATAGTTTGTTCTGCATCGTGGTAATGAATAGATGATACGCTGTCGTGTCATATACGGTGTCTGATGTGGTGTAAGTGTCACAATGCTAGAAAGAAATGTGTCGTCTTCGGCTATTATTTTTTTATAGAAGCATGCAAACCTGTAATCGAACATTCTTGTTACGGGTATCATTCTGTATTGCTGGTAGATAGGACGTGTCGGAGCATCATACGGTACATTAGCAATTACGCGAAGTATTCTTTTTTGCAGTACTAGAAGCTTCTGGATGTTAGATGCTGTGGTTTGTCCCCATACAAGGAAGCAATACGATACATAAGAATAAAAGAACGCATAGTACAGATTCAGCTTAGTTTTGGCGGGTAAAATATGTTTATTCCGCGAAATTATCCCAATATATCTGGAAAGGGATAGGCACACTTTGCTTACATGAGCGTCCCACGACATAGTAGCAGTAAATACCACTCCGAGTAATGTGAAGGTTTCCACGTACTCAATGGGGGCGTTGTCAAAAGAGAGTGGTGGCACACTGCCTATATGCTGCCCCTTCGGATGGAACAATAAAGCTTTAGTTTTTAGTTTGTTTATTTTTAATGAGTTCAAAGATGACCACTCAGATAATGATGACAAAACTGTATTTGCGGTGCTAGTTAGTTCTTTGATGTCAGGTGAGGACAAAAATAGACTGGTGTCGTCAGCATATATGATGTATTTAACTAAGTTACTGATGTTGCATACGTCATTAATATATATGTTGAATAGGAGCGGCCCCAGAAGGCTGCCCTGGGGCACGCCGTTTGTGATTGCTAACAAGTCCGAAGAGCAGTGATTTAAAGCAACATACTGGCGACGAGCACTGAAATACGATTGAATGAGACAGAGGGCGTGGCCACGTATACCGTAGTGGTCGAGTTTTTTAAACAGAGTTTCGTGATTCAGTGTATCGAATGCTTTGCTAAAGTCTACAAAGACGCCTAAGGTGAGGTGTTGAGCTTCGAAGTTATTTAATATGTATTCTTTTTGATCAAGCAAAGCATGCTCAGTTGATCTATGCTTTGTGAATCCATACTGACAGTTGGCTATTACACAGTGCTTCTGTAGGAAATTGTAGTAACGTCGATGCATTATTCGCTCTAGCCCCTTGGAGAAAAAAGGTAGTACAGATATTGGCCTGTAATTTCCTAGAACGTTTTTATCACCTTTTTTATAAATAACCACAACTTTGGCCACCTGCATGGCAGCGGGAAAACGTCCTGTGCGAAGCGCGGTATTGTAAATATGTGTAAGGCATGGCACGATCAAAGGTAGTACGTATTTTACAGGTAAACTTTGAATATTACTTGGGTCAAGACTTGTCGTGTTCTTTAAACTTTTGCACACCGAGTAAACCTCAGCTTCGTCGGTTGGTTCAAGAAACATCGATTCGTTTAGCCTGTTGCCCAAAAATCTAGACATACCTGGATTGTACTGACTGCATCCAACTTCAGTGAAATATTGGTTGAAGGCATTTGCAAGGGACGGCCCAGCGATTTCCTTGCCATGCATAACTAGGCTCGCGAGGTCCTGATGTTGGTTATTTCGATTTAGCAGAATATTTAGGCGTCTCCACTTTTCTTTCGGGCGGTCTGAGAGATGCGCATTAAACAAGTTATTATAGTAGGCAGTCCTAGATGATTTAATTTCGCTGTTTAAGCGGTTCCTTAGCGACTTATAAGTGGCTAACACTGCGGGGGCTATTTTGCCAGCAGGATGTTCCATCGATGCATTGAACTGCCAATATTGAATTGCCAATATTCAATATTGTCCTGCCCTCCAGATCTATAAATAACATCCTGCAACGAAGGGACCTCAATGGCATTTTTAAAGAAACCCCTGAAAATTCATTTGTTCTTCATAGCCTAACAACAGGCTGCCTAGTGATGTGCATACCTCTCCCTAACTTTTTATCCCTCCATCGTTATCAGTCTGTTTGCCTCCATGCCTTATCCTCTCTGTGAAAATCCTTTTTTTCTCACTTTCCTTTCTTTAAAAGGCACCCTAGACTGAGTCTTCTGTGCTGCTTGAAAAAGAACTCAGCAGTACTATTTTGCCAGCGTGACTCGTTGGTGCAATGCTAGCGTGTCTGACTCCAGATCAGAAGGCTATGTGTTCGAGTCATGCCCGGGTCAACTTTTTGTTCTTCATGCACTTCTAAGGCAGTGCATGTAGATAAAATGCACGAAATGAAAAATTAGCCATACCTTCGTGTGCTGTTGAGACCTATTGTTGCCTATTTTTATTTTGGATAACATTCATCAAAGAAGCGCATGACGGCCCTCTCAGCTTGTTGTCATTGGCCATACCAGAACATTGAAGAGCCTCTGCTGTTGAAGCAAGAAAATAAATATCATACAGTAACCCCCATTATATGAACGCAAATTCTCATGTGAAAAAAAAAGCTCTTATTGATTGTGCTTACATTCAGTAGTAAGAAAACAAGCAAGGACAAATTTGCTGTTTATACGTCTTTATGACAAGTTAAGGAAACAAAGTGAACTTTTTTTATCTCCACTCGCACCTTGATTGCGATTGCAAACCCCGCCACAAAACAAAAATGGCCTTTTAATTTAAAATTATAGATGTAAAACAAGAGCCCTGAGCCAATCAATATCGCATTAAAAAAAGTGCTAGCTGCTTTCGGGCTATACCTACACGGGTTTGAAATGTTAAAAGAGTACTTGGCATGAAAGAAGAGTTGCTAACGAAGCGAAACAAACAACAAAAAAAACAGATTGGTTTTCCAGATCTCTTAGTACATCAACTATCAACTATCAGTAGACAGTACCTGCCAAAATGATAAATGTCTGTTTCATATCAGACTGTGATTGCATAGTTCAAGAAGCCAAGTCGCAGTCTTTGCTCTTTACAGAATTCGAGGACATGTCTGATGGGTTGAGAAGTGTTGAAAAAGAAGTCAGATATTGCATTGTTAGCTCAAGTTGCTGGCAAAATAGTAGCGCATCTGATCCCAGGTCAGAAGGTTGCATTTTCTAATCACGTGTGGGTCAACATTTTTTTTCTTAGCGCATTTCTTAGGTAGCGTATATAGAGTGAATGCGTGAAATAATTAAAAGTGAGCTGCAACTTCTGTTCTTAAATTGAATTCAGCCTTACAAACAGCCAATTCATCTATTTCAATTGGCAGACGAGTTAATCATTCAGTTTGTGTGCGTGTGCATGACTGCTTAGACATTTCATTACCTATTTTTATTTCGGATAACAGCCCTGCCAGCTCGCTGTCGTTGGCCACAAAAAAACTGAAGAGCTTCCCCAGTTAAAGCAAGAAAAATAAATATCCTGGAGTAACTTTCATGAAACAAACCTACGTTGTCGCATGACAAAATGGCCCCTCTTTCTAATAAAGAAGTCCCTCTTTCTTCTGAATCACATTAAAATTTGCGGCACATGACTTGGTTATGATCATGTTCCACTTTCGGGAGGGTTACAACAAGTGCTTTACAGTTGAAGAAATGTATTAGTATGCTTCCGGTATTTTGCACTTGTTCCATTAAGATTGCCGGATTTGTTGTCCATTCCTACTGTTTAATGTGGGATCCCAACAAAAATTATTGATATGGCAGTGTTGATAGGAACATTGAATTGGCTCCTGTCGTCATTCCCTGTTCCACAAAGTGGGGTGGCGAACTGCTTTGTGTGTGATGCAAGAGAGCATGCAAAGCCAATTTACGGGCATATTTATCTGTGATAAGGCTTCATTGGTCCCTCTAGCTGATGAAGCACTTTTGTCAGCATTGCGCATTTACACATCTCTAACAGCATGATCAGGTTTCCACATAGAAACAACTCTCTTAATGGTGCTTGAAACAAAATGTTGGAATCCACGCCGTTGTTTAAATTCAGAGCAACAATATGCTGTCTGGTAATGTCAAGGACAGTCACAAAGAAATAGCTGTAAGCCAAGATTTATGATTTTTAGCACCCCCCCTCCCCCTCCCCACAAACACACACACATGCAGTTGTATTGGAATAGAAAAGCTATGACCTCATTTCTCTGGATTCTGTATGCTGGGTTTAGTCGACGCTTAGCGCTTGCTTTCGGCCTGTCAGAGACGAACGCATCACTTTGTCCTCTTGCAGTTGCTTTAGGAAGTGGAGCTAGAACATTAGAAAATGTGGAACAGCATCAACCATCAACCAGCAACAACACATTGAAGGTCTGACTCCTCAATGTTGGCTTGAGAAAGTCTGCCTTGCTAGGGTTGGGAGCATCGTACTCCTTTAGACTTAAAGGGCTGCTTATCACGTGGTCCGGACATTTTAAACAAAAAGCCCACTGCATAGGTGAGGCATCGAAGATAACCACCGCAAAATAATAGAGCCGTGCTTGCCAGGGTTGCAACCGAGGACAAAGCGACCATTTGGTTCCGGACGTGTGCTCAGTTGTGCAGTGCAGCCTCCCCCCCCCAAGCCACACTGAGCAACCCCTTCCTCCAAAGTAGGCCCCTGGGTCCGCCCATGGCTCCACAGTGCTGTTTTAAATGGCCAGCCCAGCATGTAAGAGGCCAAGAATTCCATTTATGCATCTGGCTACAAGTAGCGCCATCCCTCGTCTGCAACAGAGGGACAAAAGCAGACAACTCGACAACTCGGAACAAAAACTGCTTCCTTTTCACAGGCACTCTTTTGACGAGCGGGAAATATGCAAGTGATTGGCGTTTGCAATGCGCGCCCGCTCGCTCTGCTCCCTACAGCCAGCGTGGTTGCGCTTATTGCTTGATCTACGCCACTTGCGGTGGTTAGTAATTGCCGCCGTTTTTTGCAGTTTCTGTCTCAAAAACAGCGAATTTTGGAAGCGATTACTGGTGCAGTGTCTTCTATTACTAATTCTATCCCTTGTTTTTAGCACTCTTTCTTTTCACATGGCGAAAAGTTTCAGTAGTCTTATAAAAAACACCATAAATTTCACTTGCAGGTTTATTGGAGATCCTTGAGCAATGATTTTGTCCTGTGGACATAATTAAGTGGGCTAATGGTGATAACCTTGGTTTAAATTCATTTTTTATGCCCTGGCTCTACCCTGACAACCATATGATGTGATGCGACAAATGTGCGTTAGCAATGTTGGTAATGCATTTCACTTCTACGTTGATCGCCATCCCACTACATCTTAGAATTTGATTTCACTGGGCTTCTAGCGGGCGGAGGTGGGGTGGAAGTTTCCAGTATTCTTATATTACAGGAACACTATGCAGCAACACACACACACACAAAGGCCAGCACTACGGCACTTTTGCGCACACAGAAAAGGTCATTACCATACGGCATTTGTAATTTTGTGTGCATGCACGCACAACAAGCACATGCAAGCAAAAGCCTATACTGCAGCAAGTGCACTGTCGCATTGCTTTTCGATGATGTTATGAGCTCAAAATACAAGGAGCGGAACACCTTTTAGGAGCAGTTTGGATTTAGTTCTCATCACTTTGCACAGTAAGGGGACAAAAATACATGGGCCTCAAACGGGCGCCTCGCATTTTCACCCCATCCATTGTCCAGACCACGAGTGTCTGTACTAACAAGTGGTAGATACACTGATAAGGTTTGGCCCCTGGAAAAACTGTCCTGTCCATAATTCTCATAGTCCAATTGATGAGGGTCTTAATGAAGGGACAAGCTAATGGCATTTTTTTCCGAGGTTGCCTGGACAATTTTGCAACGAGGTATGGCATTCTACAGAGCCTGGCACCCAACCATAGTAGGATACAACTTAAAAAAAAAAAACAGCAGTTGCTAACACTGGGCCGCGGTCCGCGGCGTCCTGTATTAATCCGCTGGCCAATCGCAACAGTAAACGAAATCACCTTGTTAATGTTTGACTATACCAAACAAACCACGTACCAAAATTCTAGAGCTGATAGTTTTTTTCTTGTGATAAGCTCCTTGTTTAGGTAACAAGAAACGTTTAAGCAGCGGACTACTTTTTTGTCGTGGAGGAATTCTGTGCGCAGAGGCTGAATGTGGGAGGAGCTTCACTGCAGACTTATGTTGTATCCCACTATATGAAGGTAGCCTCCATTTCGGCTCGCAGTGCAGGGCACTTGCAACTGAAGTAATATCTACATGATCCATGGACAGCTATAACTATATTTATTTAACAAATATCCGACCTATTTCACATATTTAAAACTATTCATAGAACTTTCACCAGAAAGGCCATCGTAGTTGAGTGCTGTATGAGAGCTTTTTGCTTTAAAACAATGCTAGGCTTGATAAAAAGGTTAGTAGTGGTATGCGAATTGTACTTTTTCCCAACTGAAGCGAACATGAAAAGCGCAGCTTTGCAACTGAATTGAACACGAATAGATTAGCTAAAATTCGATCGAAAGCAATCAAATATTGAGAGATTATCAGAGTTTTATCACCGTTGTACGATAAACACGGTAACTATGGCAACTGCTAGCGTATGGCAGGTGTGGCTAGGCAAAGCAACACGTATACCATTGACAATGGTAGCAATGGCAACACGTACGGCTAACCGGCTACTCTAAAACTGTCTACTGAGAGAACTGTGAACATAATGGACTATGCGAAGGAAAATGATATGTGTAAGTTAACGAACAGGAAGAGGACGGAATGTGTCAGAAAACAAATGCGTTTTTTTATATCAAACGAAAATCTATTTACAAGGGTACAATACGGACAATGCTCTAGGACCCATAGCCAGAGGCTAGTTTCGGGTCCATCAGAATATTGTACATTTTAGATGCGGCACGCGAAGACGACACATTGCGTTCATAAAGTAGAAGTCACATTCACAACAATTTAGAGATAAACAAAAGCAAGCGTACACAATACACACATCCTCACAAAAAGAAAAACAATCGAAATCAGGAAGAAGAAATGGGCATGGGCAGCGCATGTAATGCAAAGGCAATATAACCGATAGTTGTTAAGGGTAATGGACTGGATACAACGAGAAGCCAAGCATAGCAGGGGGCAGCGCAATGTTCGGTGGGCGGATGAGATTAAAAAATTTTGGGGGTTAGGGTGGCTGCAGCTGTAACAGGACTAGGTTAACTGGAGAGGTATGGGAGAAGCCTTTCACCTGCAGTGGATTTAGCCAAGTTGATGATGATTATTGATAGAATCGAATACAAATCAAATTTTTTGAGAGCGCAGCTCTTAGGCGCCTGTTTCTGCATTTTGCAGCGTCGCAGTTGTCCGTTGTAAACAGCAGTGGGCACCCTTCAAGCTGCGAAAGCAATGGCGCGGGAGCTTGGAAAGGAGAAAGTAAAAGCACAGCCTCCTCCCCTCCTTAGCAACCGGCACACTAGTGGGGGAGCAGCAGTGCATAGCAGCCATGACGTCACACAGTAGCGGTAGAACGAGCGCGCACGCGTCGGCGGTGGCCGCGAAACTGCTGCTCCTTCGCCTTACATCTCGTTCCAGTCGAGTGAGTGAGACGCATGGCTACGAAGCGGCCCAGTGATTTCGCGCCGACTGGTTCGGAGAAGCGGCAGTGGGTTGACCACAAGCCTTTCGCCAAACACACTTTAGAATTTCCAGTGTCTTCGGTATTCTTTTGAGGAAAGGAAATGCGCAGTATCTGTCTCACCCATCTCGGCGGACACCCGAACCAAAGGGAAGGTGCATAACTGCCCTCTTGGAACAGCGGACGCCTCACTCGCGCATTAAGCTACGTGGCACTACTGACAGATGTGCGCTCCATGCCTTCACATTGACAATATTGTGTCAGAAACACTGCCACCTGCCAGGGTGGCAGGGTGGGAGGGTACAATAATGTAGATATAAAGACAAGCGGGAATTTCTTACCACTTATGCGGGAGAACATCCCGTTCCTCTTGCTCGTAACGGCTCCCACAGCTGTAACAACCTAGCGAAATACTTGCGCAGACCTTGTCTTTGAGAACCAGGCATTGATGCAGCAAGTCGAGCATATATTCATCTATTTCTTCGTCCACAAAGCTTTCTTCATGACGATCAAGAACTGTTAGTGGAGTGTTTCTTGAAGATGGAATATGTGTGAAAAATAACAAGTTGTCTGTAATTGTACATACATGCCTTGCTCGAATTCTTTGCCTCAATCTATCGAAAAGCTCTAACAGCCGATGAGCTGCGCTCAAATTTCGCATTAGGAAGTAACGTATTTGTCGGCAATTTTTTTACGAACATTGCCTACTTGCGCGGATATTTAGTGAGCAATCGAAAGAAACAGAGAAGGCTGATTTTGCAGCTATAGGTGTATCTGGTAAAAGACGCAACAGATCTCCATTTGCGGAGTCGCAACACGGAGTCAGTGTATTAACTTTATCATTGTTGTGCTATGCGCATAGGAAAAGCGCATTTTGCTGTTGATAGCGGAAGATAATAAACTAGCACCACATTTCAGTGCATGCATGAGACAGGCGGGAGCTACGTATGTGGCTTGGCCTCCGAGGTCAGGCATAACGGCTGGCTCTGCTGAACCTGCCCATGCCCTGCCGAGTCGTACAATCTCTGAGGACATGTATGACGATTAAGATCACTGCTGCATGAATGGATAACACTGCGGGGCTGAAGCCTCCATTCCGCAAGGGTGACTCGATGCAGCTTCAATAGAAGCACTCCATCGAGGCACCCTACATCTCATTAGTAGAACGTTAAGTTGGGCGAGTTGGTATAGGTTCATGGTTGAAAAACAGCGCACAAAAGACTAGACACAAGAGTAAAGGCGACGACAGGACAGCGCTTGTCCTGTCGTCGCCTTTACTCTTGTGTCTAGTCTTTTGTGCGCTGTTTTTCAACCATGAACCTACATCTCATACATACCGATCGCGACTGCATGGTACGCGGCGTGTAAAGTAGCTCTTTGATGAGATTCACTGGTCACTGACCATGGTCAAACAAAAACAAAAGTGACGTTTCGGGAGCGCTACGGCTCCCTTGTTCACAATGAGCAACCGGCTCCTCGTCCCGGGCTTTTGTCCCGGACAAAAAGCCCGGGACGACGAGCCGGTTGCTCATTGTGAACAAGGGAGCCGTAGCGCTCCCGAAACGTCATTTTTGTTTTTGTTTGACCATGGTCAGTGACCAGTGAATCTCATCAAGCCATGATTCCTGACCTGACGGTATGCCGTCGAACCCTTGACTACATCAAAGTAGCTCTTTCTGGAATAGCCTTAGAAGAAAACTACTGCAGGGCTTATTCGAACTTCATACGAATTATTCGAAAAGTATTCGAAAACTTGGACATATTCGACGTGTTGCGAATAATTTTGAACAAACATTATTTGATTTGTTTAAATAATGGAGTAGGAGGATGTTCAATTCTTTATTCGAAATTTCCACATATTCGGGCGCCCCTAGCTAGTGGTTTCATTCAGAAATATGGCCAGCTCTTTTTGGTGTGTGACAAGTTCACCGGTCAAAGTTCGAACGATTTTCTCTCCTATGTACACCCAAATGAAAAGTGGACAGCGTAATACCAAGCGTTTCAGGGAATTTGATTACTAACTTTTAAAAATAGGGTTTTTGAGGCAGAGAGAAGCTTTTTTGCGGCATCGTATTACCAGTGTTGACGGACATCAAAAACGAGAGAATCATTTTAACAAGTAAAGTAATTAACTAAATTTTCATACTTTATTTTTAAACAATTTCAGATAGGCACCTGCTAAAATTAGAGGTTTGTAGCAGGCCATTATTAGTAGTCATATCAATTCTTGGAATTTCGAAAACTCGATCACCCTCAGCGCTATCGCTCGACCAAATTTTGCTATTTTGACTATAGTTCCGTGCACTGGAAGGGTTGCTTTGCCTGCATGCTTGGCAGAAGTGGTATTTTGGCAAGATGTCAAATTTTAAGTCCGCTCGATTCGCCTGCACTCCCTGCACCAGTTCTGTAAAGTTCCCATGCCCAGCTTTCCGGGACATGTACTACTTGCGCCATCTCTCGGCAGTGGCGGCGACAGGGCGCGTAACTGAATGGGAAGGGGCACAAAAAAATCGTAAAACGTGAACAAAAGCACCTAGAAAAAATGACCCGGAGATTTGCATAGTATACACTTGGATGAGGAATGTAGCGAAGTTTCAGTTCTGTGCTCTTAATACTGGAGCTTCCCAGAGCGTTTGAATATTATACGATGCTGCCTATCAGAGGGGGCCAAATTTTGCCTATTTTTCCGACTTTAAAACTGTATAGCACCGTAACACATATAGATATCGAAGATGACCCTCGGTTTTAGGTACCATAACATATGCTGTTTAACATGGTGCGTGTCGATCTATCATTGCTTTGACCCAGAAGCTTCCCAAGGCCTTTTTATCTGAAACCTGGTATTCCCTAACATATGAAAGATGGCGCCTGGTAGCTAGTTGCGCTGGAGAAGAGGTTAGAACTGATGAAATTATTTTCGTCCATTTTGATGCTTCCCTTTTTATATGCATATGCCTTGTAGAAAAGAACTCATGTCAGAGTTCGAACTTGGTGTATCAACCAGAGTTCTATATAAAGTAATAAGAATGAAAATTAATGCAGCAGCAAAGTGCTCGAGGGGTGCTCTTACATGCTTGTCGAGGAACAACTTTCCAACTTCTCGGCCCTGTGCTATTACTGAAAAAGTTTATTTGCGTGTGTGATCGTGACACAATAGGCTATGAGAGCTATAGCTCGTTTGAATTAGCTATTCTTGTTACTTTGGAAGAGCGTCGAGGCATTCAAACGGCCGGCATCAAAAAGTGTTCGTGGATATAATAAGTGTTCGAGTTTAATATTTTCATGCTGATATAAGATTTAATATAGCTTTACTCAGAAACATTCTGAAGCTGTTCAGTTGTCACCGGTCATAACATATAATTATGAGTCTAGAAGCAGATGGCCTCCGGTTAGAAGGTCATGTTGTTACTGTCGCGTCCATATGTAATGCTTTCAAACTTGTGGCTCACAGCGTTGCCGGAATATAACGAGTGGGGTTTGGCCTTAGGGTTCTAACCTGGGTTCAGAACCTTTTTTTCCATCGATTTTAACAAAAGTGCTCGTTTCAAGTGGTCGTTCAAGATCACCGGGTGGTAGAAATTATTCCGAGGCCCTCTACTACGGCACCTCTTTCTTCATTTCTTCTTTCTTCCTTTAGCCCTTACTTTATGGCGCAGTTCAGGTGTCCACCGATAGGTGAGAAGGATACTGCGCCATACCCTTTCCGCAAGAAAATAATTTTTATTTTTCTTTATAATGTATGGCCGTTGACATCCTTTGACCTTGCTTTTCGCGTCTTCATAGCATTTTGAGGACGATGAATTTTGAAAGCAAGCTGCTTGGGATAACGCAACTCACCTCTTATACTGTTAAATGGAATAATTTATTCCTTAAAATGACTACAGCACAGCCTGATAGTATAGATGTAAACGCTCCTCAAGCCAATGGCGTCATCGCGGCTAATCGTGTTAATCCGTGGTTAATCCTCTTGCACCTGCCGGCCCTCCTGAGATATCACTTTGGGAGTTGCGGGGAAATTAGCCATGATATCATGATAATCGGCCGTCGGCATTCGCTGGAGGGTCTGCTCTGACGGGCCTTTGACGCGGCATGCTTGTGCTGTAGCGGACTTAAGCGTCAACTCCAAGGGCCCTTCCTGGGCGTACGCGCCCAGCGTCGGCGCTCTTGGCGTACGCCAGAACCGATCTGCTCATGCGCACTGCAGGAGACGCCAGCGAACCTCGGCGGGGCGCCAAGGTTCCGGTTTACAAGCGGGGTCCGGTTTACAACAATAGGAGGACCGCAGGGCTCTCGGTGACACTTTTTTTCATGGTTTGAAGCTTTTTAGGTTCCCCCCAACTTTCTTCGCGGTTTAAGTTGTCCTTTAAGCGCCCCCTTCTTGATGAATCAATGAGAAACTACGTCACAAATACAGTCAGAGAGAGAGAGGAGGGGCAGAGTTTTGCACAGGGCGCCGAATAATGCAAGGCCGGCCCGGAACACAGCCGCTATGCCCACATTTCAGCAGAGGCGAAATGTAGCAACGCCCGGGCTATTTACCCCAGGAGATCGAATTAGTTAGAAGCGCTCCAGTGCGCTGTCCCCATAGCCCGTACTCAAACGAATTTGCATATATTTCATTATACGTATATTTAATAATAGCCCAACAAAAAGAACTAGAAGCTAACATGAATAAGCAATAAAAGCAGCCACGAATTACATGCCATGTTACAAAGTTAATGAGAATATCGAATAGGCAGGCAGACCATTATTGCATGCAGCGGAAGGCAGAATGTCAGCAAATTACCATGGATGATGGGTAAGCCTTCGTAACGATGACACTCAGGTGATGTGATCTGTTACGTTTACAGTATAATTCTGATTTACAACATAGGCGCTTCATATTCGAAGCACTCGAGATTACATTTCGTTCTACTTTGCCCCTTAGGGGAGGAACTCAAACCATTGGAATAGGCCTATTTTCATCGCGTCGCTGTCAACAGCCTTGCACCTGTCACGCTAGCTGCTAGTAGGTGCAGAAGGGCTTAAATCCTCGTCGAAAAAAGGCAATGCGCTTTGACAAGAGCAATAGTGCTGACATAAAATATTTTATTATAGACTGTCTTATGCAACATTTGGAAACAAAATCTGTGCAATCAGAATCATCTCGTGCGATTACTTTGTGTTCATGTTACATATACAACCTGAACGGTGCACTTCAAACGTCAGGAATATGAATATAACTAAAAACACTTCACAGCAAAATGGCATATAAAAGAAACAATGTTTCACAAACGAATCAAAGGAAGGCAAACTTTCAAATCGGTTGCCAAAAGAAAATCAGTCACACAAAGAAGACGTACAAATGAACATAAAACAGCTCATGGAATGAAGTATTGCTGTCGTCACTTTTCTCGAGCCTGTTTGTGCGCATTGTGCACTCGATGCTAGTGGGAGATCTACGCCCGATACGCGTGTAAAGTTTTCTTAACTTTGGCACAATATTTTTTCCTTTTGCGCTGCAGAACTTAAAGGCTGATGTGCGTGTTCTTTTTCGAAGCTCCCCACAATATTTTTTTCTAGCTGTACTGATTTCGTTAAAAATCGGATTTCCGTGCTTTGATTAGCTAAAAGAATTTGCTTATGCAAAGACAAGCCAAATGATCATTTTAAAGGTGACGACGGCAATACTTACAACACACACATAACACATTTATATCACACAGAAAAAAATGCAAAGGCCAGATATGGCAAGGACACACTCGCATAAATCAAATACACTACTTTTAGTATACACCAAACACTCCTTTAGGGGCAGGTTACATGCGGGATTAGGAGCACACTCTTCATCTTCAAGCAGTGATGCACTTTCTAAACCATAGGTACAACACAACACTATATACAGATGAGAAAAGAGCAAAACTAAAAGGCACTTCTCTCACAACATAACTGTTATCTCCTCCTGTGGCCGCAATCATTGCTTATCTCTTTCTTTAATTGAAAGTTGGAGCAGTTTTTCTGTAGATTTGATTTTCGTCGATATGCCCATAGCCCGAAGCTCCGTGCGCAATTCTCCTGCATCCATATCGTCTACATTCTGTAGTGGGCTTCCTTCTCTCACTTTTTCTTCCGCACAACGTGGCCTCTTCGCCCGTGTCTCTTGAATAAGTCCCTCAAACCAATACCCTTGGTCACGCTTTTTATACGCCCGGCTTATTCTCGTGTTCTCACTCACTTGAAGTCTTTTCGCCAGCTTGAGGGCGTCAGCGGCTGCATTCCACTTGTTAGACTTTCCATGGTGTAGATGCTTTAGCACGTCATTTTTTTCTCTAAACCTTGGCTTGAAATCCAACCAAGGCACTTAAACCTTTCATGCTTTGCGGAAGCGGGGTGCACGAGAATACGAATGTACGGCGTAACTCTATCGCCTCCGTAGCCTTTGCAACCTTGGGCTTCTGGACTACCAGTCGGAAACTAAACATCACCGCAGAACTGTATTCCTGGAATTGTGCTTTAACTTATGACGAAACAGGTTGTCGTGTAAACCAATGCTTTCGTCACTTAGTTTACACCAGGGAGAGAGAGCGTCAAGTATCCGGGGTCACATGGCACGCTCACGTTCTTTACCCTGTTGTCACAAGACGCCTGTCGGAAACTACACATCAGGGCAGAGCTGCATTTCCGGAATTGGGCTCTAACTTATGACGAAACAGGTTGTCGTGTAAACCAACGCTTTCGTCACTTTCTTCACAGCAGGGAGAGACCTAAACCTGGTGTAACCAGCGTGATGTCAAAGGGGCGAGACCCGATGGGAAAAATTGCCTACTTTTTCTTCGAAACTGGCTTTTCAAGTGAAGAACACCTGCTGCCCATCCCGCTCAGAAGCCACATGCTTTGTGAGCCAGACCAGAGACACGTGTGCCGATGACGCATGCAGGGAGAGGGCTATTGAATGTTGACGTTTCCCAGCACACAGAGGCGGCTCTGGATCACCGTGCTCTGGATGCACCTGCGAAAGGGAGGAACGAGTGTTTGGCATGCTATGGCGCAATTGTTACGTGGTGCGGGGGCGACCGGTTGAGGGAGGGACGGGAAGGGGAAGAAGCTCTTGAAGGAGCTTGGCGAAGCCTTGTGTTGTAGGGAGTCATATGATGCACTCACTTGTTCTCTACCTTTTCGTTTCTTGGAGTTTTTCCGCAAATCATTAACTTGCATGGCAGAGAAAAGTAGCAGTGAGGCAGATTTGACAATTGCATTTCTCGGAATATCGCTCAGTTCATTTGCTTTGAGAAAGCTAATAAGCGGATTGCAACGGTGTAAAATTTGAAGTAAAATTTTGGTCTCATTAAAGTGTTTTCTAAGTGTACCTTTGAAGGTGCGCACTGGAGTGCACACGGCATGGAAGCAGGCTTTTGGCTTTCACCTTTTAGTATTGTGCGTGTACTACGACTCAGTCAGGAGTCTCTTTCAAGGACTTGTTTTATTCTGCCCGGCTTCACAAGTGCTTCACAAAATTATCTTCCTTACGCACTACTAGAGCTCTTCCCTCTGTTCCCATTGACGTTGCCAACTCCGCTTTACTGTGGTGCCTAGGCCGTCGGTTTAGTGTTTATCTCTTGGCTCCATTTATAGTTTTTTTCTCGTGTTGCTTTTCTGCCATGATACAGTCGCTTCCCACCGTTCAGCGTGGAGCGCTAATTCTTCCATACGTAAATGACTCCTAGAGACATGCACTGGCAACTTATGATGACCGTCGAGCTGTTTACAACGTCACACAAGTTTATGGTCACACACTTAAAGGTTCGAAACACGATGAAACTTAAAATTATTGCAGGCGTATTTTTTTTCGGGAGCCTTCTTGCGGCGAGAAGAAGGTGTAGCCTCCAAATGCAGCTCTGCATTAATACAAGCCTGCCTAATATACTCTTGGGCACAAGTGAACAGTGTCCCACAAAAACAAAATATATCACCTCATCGCATGACCGGTGGGTAGGAAACGAGTTTCTCGTTTTCCTTCACTCTCTGATTTCTGTTTTTATACCTTTTTTTGGTTGATGAGGCAAACTAGCATGCTCATATATTCCTCAGTCGTTGTAACTATAAAAAGCTAATAATATTTTTCTTACAATCACCCTTCTTGATTTCGCAATATAGCTATTTTCTCAAAATTCAGGATTCAGGCGTACCTTGCGATATTTGTTCAAAAGGCCACCTGACAAGGCGTAGATATGCAGATGCACGCTATGTGTGCTTTCGGTGCTCCAGCGTGTGTTCGTGCATGTGCGTGAGAGCATGTGTGCGTACTTGCGCGTGCACTCGGGCCACTATCACTGGGTCATACGAATAGATGTGAAAGATTCGAGATATCAGGGAAGTATGGATAGAATAAACGCGCGTCGCAGACGCCTGTGATGAGCGACGACGGCGGCTACAGGAAAAGCCAAATACGTGTGCACCCCCCTACCATGTCCCTTCAGCTTTTTTTATTTGTTTATTGCCGCGCTACCTGTTTCCGTCTTTTTATTTTGTTTGTTTGTTTGTTGTGTAAACTGCTTCTCTGCAAGGAACTCTGTCAGGCTCGTCTGCCGTATACTGTCTAATGTGGGTGAGTATTTCTCACTATGCAAGTTGCTTTGCCTCAACAAAGCTCCCAATCTCTCACGGCGCACAGAAGAGGCCGGCTGGCCGGCCCGATGATTAAGGATTGCCCTTTAGTTTTTGTGACGATGAACTCGTCCTCACAGCGGGAAGTAGAGATGTGTTACTACCGGCGCATTGCGCGAGTGACTTTCGGAATTGAATCTTTTTAAAGACATTGGATACGTTAAAGAATTTTAAAGGCTAGGTTTGCCTAAGATGTTGACGGCGTACAATTTAGAGATTTAATACTCTTTCAAATGAGCTCTATCACGGACATAATGTCCGCCTTGGCGGAAAATACACCTGCACGGACCGCGATGATGCATCTTTAACTGTATTTATAAAAAAATATGTACACATTAGAAAAAATGCACTCAGTTGTTTGTTGCAGCCAACACAATAATAGTGAACATCCTTCACGCCTGCAAACACACACTGATGGCAGTGTGACAAGGTGACAAGGAATCACCGTTCGAACTCTTCACGGTATTGTTATGATCGCGCCGCGGGCCATTAATGCAGCAAATGGTTTCATCATTCTTGCAGGAGCATAAGAGAATGAATGCAAGCATGCAGATTCTCAGATGGTAGTTCTATCTTAAAATCTCGAATATAATACAGCCGGCGACTCTTACTTTTTTTTTCTGGTTCCAACGTAGTAACTATCTGTAGCCTGAGACTGCGGTCGCAAACATGCTACATATGCGCAGATGAGAAGCGAATTACACTCCGCGCAATTTGTGTAGCAACGTTGAGTCTGTTTTAGGCAGGTTTTAGTCCTGCATGTCTTAATTTTATCTACACATTCCGTTCTCAAACTGTCCTACAAATCCACCAACTGTAGCGGGAGACCGAAACGGGCAACCGTAGAGGAATAAAAAGCCGGAACACGACGCATGGCCATGCGGCCCTTATAATTTTGTCGTAACACTGCAGTCAGATTTCTGAACAACTGTCCGGCCCGATTATGACGTACAAGATCTGTAGTACACGAAACATGGCGAGGCTACCCGCTGCTAACTAAGTGGCCAATCACGACGACGCTAATGACGTAGACCTGGGGTCTGAAGCTCATTTTTGCCTCGCAGGCCGCATTTACACACTTCTTTCTACCTCGACCTAGTAGCTGGAAAGGACGCAACGGTAAGAATAAAAGCGGTGTATTTGTTTCACCAAATGAGAAACGAAGCAAACATCCATCAACCACTCGCCATGAATTGTGGACCACGGTAGAATTTTTTGGAGTGCCATATCAAAGCGCTGGGGCGTGGTGCCGAATTCAAGTTGCTGCCGCGACGTCTGATTCTGTTCAGTTGTTAGCTGCCTCTCTTGTGTCCGCATCTTGATGCGCCGACTGAACAAAAGGGGATGGCAATTGGAAAAGCCCTCGAAGCAGAGAGTGAGCCAGATTAAGGATTGTTGGTACTCTCACATACGGGGCAGGACGCTTCGTCACTCCGCCTATGACCGCCATTCTTCTTCCACCTCGTACACAGCTTGCATAGAACGGTGAATCAGCACGTACGACATTGCGAAGGCAAAATATTACCACCCTTTGCTTTCCACACTAAGCATGCTTAGCCATGGTGATAAATCAGCTGGTTACAAACCATGAACAGCGATATAGATGCATGCTATCGGTAGAAAGGTTACTAAGATGGTACGTGCATTGAGCGTTTGTAATAAAGGGCAACGTGTTTGAGAGGTGTTTGAGATCCCTGTTTGAGCAGAAGCCAAAGAGCACAAAAAAAAAGGATTCACCGAGGACAAAGCGTGGATGTACGATGGAGGGCTACCGGCCTAAGAGCAGTCGCCCGCCCTCCTAATCAAGTCGAGCAGTGAAATTATTCACTGGCTTTTTTTGCTTTTCGTTACCACGTGTTTTTGGCTTCTCATTTTGTTGTCTTCTTGGCATGAGCGCATTTACACATGTCTAAGTGGTCTCGCTTTCGTCTCTTTTTCTCCTTTCGTTCTTGTCATTGTTATTGGAGTTTTCCACCCTCCGACTGGGTTAACAGTATTCCAAATAAAAAAAAATTGGCAGCGGCTTAGCTCAGCTATGCCAAGGTATGCGTAGCGGGAGGTACGGTATATCCCTGGTTACGTCTAGTTGTTTTGCTTGTCGTCATGGCTACGTTTAAACATTAAAGACGAGACATGTGGTGAAAGCGGCACGTCTTATTCAACTGATTTTGGCAGCCGGGGTTGCGGCAGTGAACAAGCCCTGACCATTCTGTACTCCTCACGCAGGTCCGTTTCACCTTTCAAGAAGCCGTCCACTGCAGCACTCACGTGCGACGATCACAGTGACACAGCATCAAGAAAAGACATCTTTCACCGATAACAAAATCAGCCGACAGCGCCACCGACGTTCAACGTGCCCTCCCGCCCCCCAGAACGACTACTACATAAGGATCGACACCGCACAAGATCGACCATTTGGCAGCCGGGGTTGCGGCAGTGAACAAGCCCTGACCATTCTGTACTCCTCACGCAGGTTAGTTAGTTTCATTGATTTCCACGTGTACTTTTTTTGCCGCAACCACTGCTGCCCATACCAGTCCTTTCTCTGTCACAATGCCCACCAATGCAGAATTGGCAAAATATGTTGAAGAGCTGAAAAAAGAAGTGTCCGAATTGCGAGACAGCCTTGCTATGTTCAATGAACTCTACGAGGCAATGAAAATCAAACAAGCTGACTTGACAAAAGAGAATAAGGAACTTGCTCGTTGCAATAAGCAGTTATCACAGCGATTGTCTGAACAGGAGCAATATTCCAGGATAAATAACGTTGAGGTTAAGGGAGTTCCTTCGACTCAGGGTGAGAGCTGCGTCGCAATTCTGGAAGAAATTGGCTCGAAAATAGGTTGTTCAGTTTCTAGCACTGACATTGAAGTTGCGCATCGAGTTCCTGCGAAAACCGACACCAACATCATAGCACGATTTTTTTCCCGCGTCAAGAAGGCAGAATTTATTTCCAAAGCAAGAAAAGCACGCATCTCCATGAGCTCCATCGGATTTAAGGTCCATGCTGACAATGACAAGCCCATCTACGTGAACGATCACCTAACCCCAGAGAACAAACGTCTTCTTGGCAAAGCACTGGCTCTGAAAAAAGAAAAAAACTGGGAGTTTGTGTGGGTAGACAATGGCCGTATCAAGGCAAGGGAGACCAAGGATAGCGACGTCTACCGTATCTCTGGAGTTGATGATCTTTCAGTCTTCACGTAAAAGGAGCACCACATATCAATAATCATCATGCACTTCTCACTAGACCACTTTAAAAGCCTCCTCCTTAATTCAGCTGATACCCATAAGTCTATTATTCATTTTAATTCTCGCAGTGTACCAAGGCATTACGATGACTTAGTAAACTTTTTAACGCTAGTTGATCACGCCTTTTCAATCATTTGTCTTTCTGAGACATGGCTGTCATCCGACGATGATAGGCTGTTTGCTCTTCCTGGCTATCACAATGAATACTATCACAGGTCAGCTGATCGACACGGAGGATCTGCTATCTTTATTTCTAACGCTATATCATACAAACGCCGTCACGTCATCGCGTTTCAAACAGAAAAGTGCGAATCAGTATGGTTAGAATTTGACAAAGCAATTTTTGCTTCACACAGAAACACTGTCATTGGTAGTATCTATCGCTCACCATCCGCGTCTTACGAGCACTTTTGCCACGAACTAGAAGTCATCCTCCAAATTCTAAATCGTGAAAACAAGAACATTGTAATCGTAGGTGACATTAATATTGACATAACTGACATTTCTGACAGCTCTTGTTCTGTATACACAAACTGCTTTCTCGGCCATGGTTTGGAGTCACTACTGGCGTCACCAACGCGCATTGCTCATCGAGGCTCTAGCACCCTCATTGATCATATACTATCTAATGTCATTATGCCTCAAATCGCAGGAGTCATCAACTTTGATATCACGGACCATTATCCCACTTTCCTGTTAATTGAATGCCCTAATAACACGCCCCCCAGAAAACGCTATAAGCAAACATTTGATAGAAACCGGTTTGTTGCGATAGTGGCTGAGACTAACTGGGATAGCATACTACAAGAAACATGCGCCAATAAAGCGTTCAGTAAATTTTCTGCGAAGCTCAAAGAAATAATTAGCTCATGCACATCAGTAACTCCCATCACTCATTGGTATTCAGTTCCCCGGAATCCATGGATAACCAAAAGCCTTCTAAGCTGTATAAATAAAAAAAATAACCTTCTCAAAAAGGTTAGAAAGCAGCCATTTAATGTGCACCTAAAACAGCGCTATCAAGAATACTCAGATACTCTCTCCGCAGCACTTAAACGCTCTAAACAAGATTACTACCAAAATGAAATACTTAGAAATGGAAATGACACTCGTAAGAATTGGGTAACAATTAAGGAATTTCTGAATATAGCTGAAAACAAAACGAGCATAACGAAAGTCTCTGACGGTGAGTGTACACTAACTGATCAAACTGACATTGCTAATGCATTTAATTCCTTCTTCTCGCGCCGCGGTTCCCCGCCTCCAAGTAGTTACTGTGGCCCTCGTCGATGCCCTCACTCTTTTTACTTGCGCCCTACTTCACCAGACGAAGTCTTCCAAATAATTTCTAGCCTAAAAAATACCGCTCCTGGGATCGATGAAATTCCTTCTTTCAAAGTAAAGCTGGTGGGTCGTGAGCTGTCTAATGTTCTTAGTCGCATTATTAATTTAGTATTTAGGACTGGTGTTTTTCCAACTGAACTTAAAAAAGGTAAGGTGACGCCGATATTCAAGAAAGGCGACAAAGAATGCCTAAGTAACTACCGTCCAATAACTATATTGCCTTTCTTTAGTAAAATAATAGAAAAGTTAATTGTTAGTCGCATAATGAACTACCTCATTAAATTCCAGCTGTTAGCAGATCAGCAATTTGGATTCCGGCCTAATTACTCCACAGAACTAGCTTTAATCGAATTCACATACAGTATTAAGCAATATATTGATAATGGGTTGTTTGCCGGTGCTGTTTTCTTAGATTTCACCAAAGCATTTGACACAATTAACCACACTATACTGTACACTAAATTAGAATCTCTAGGCATCTGTGGGCCTGCTTTAGCTCTTTTATGCAGTTATCTCACTAACCGTATACAAGTTGTCCAGCTACAAGAAACATTGTCTTCCCCTTTAACTATTAATTTAGGAGTGCCACAAGGTTCCATTTTAGGTCCACTTCTTTTTCTCATTTTCATCAATGACTTACCTTTGTCCTTAATTAACACAAGATGTATACTTTACGCGGATGATACGACATTATTCACTCAGGATAGTAATTTCACAAGCCTAATAAACAAATTAAACATGGACTTACAGAATATTGTTTTATGGTGTGAAAATAACTTACTACAACTTAATCCTACAAAAACCACTTTCATGATATTCCGCTCTCATCAAAAGCATGTCATCCCGAGCCCAGCCATTTATCTGGGACATCATATTATCACTGCCTCCGAATCCGTTACATTTCTTGGCATCACGCTTGACTGTCATCTAAAATTTCATCTACACACCAAATCTATCAGTCAAAAAATTTCATTTGGAATAAGGGTATTAATAAAAACTAGACTTTTCTTTCAACGCCATGTTCTCTTATCCCTGTACTATGCTTTCATTAACAGTCACCTTAATTATTGCCTATCATCATGGGATAATACCTATTCATGCCATATGTCATGTATTTCTCATCTTGAAAATCAAGCGCTTCGAATTTTATCTTTCAGCCCATACACAGCCACTGCTTCACCTCTTTACTCTGACCTAAACATTCTGCCATTGAAATGCCTCCTTAATCTTAGGTTAGGTCTTCTAATCTACCGCGCTCGCAATAATAACAATCAACTTCTCTGTTTTTCCGTATCTTTCCTTTCTAATAGCAATAACACTAGATTCTCTGAACAAAATAATATGCTTCTACCAAAAGTGAACACAAATTATGGAAAACAAACTGCTTTTTTCTCCGCCATCAAAACCTGGAATTCATTACCACTAGCAATCAAATCCGCACGTTCGAAGCCCGCTTTCTACACTTTACTAAAAAAAACATCTCCTATCAACCCATTCAGCTTCATGCCATGCTTAAGGTTGCCTTCATCTTATTTTATGTTCCCCACTCTGACAGCAAACGGTCATATTGTTAATCTTCTGGAACCTCTTTTTTTTCTTTCTCCGCCTGTGTATTATATCTGCATTTATTCAATGCCCATTGTTATCTGATGTCTTTTTGTGTTCTTTCTATTGTTCTTATGTTTTGCTATTTTATGGCTTTTTTGTTAAATTATGCCCACTAACTATTGTATAACTTATTCATTGCCGCAAATTACACTAATAGTTTTAACTTGATTGTATACTTTTATAGCTCCTCTGCCAAACTTATGCACTTTCCTTATGTATTCCTGATGGGAGGTCCCCCAGACAGTTTTCACTTTGGGACCTCCTACAGTACTAACTTTTTTATGAAACTTACAACTCATTTGTATTTCGTTTTAATAAACCTTCAAACCTTCACTGACTGCCAGAAAGGCGGCCTGGTCATAAGCAAAGTAACACGCGGCCGTTCGGCCGGGGACGAGCGGCACCGGCCGCTGTGACGTCACTCGGCAGCTCCTCTCGGTCGGAGGCGAGCGACGCGGCGCGCGACGTACCAGCTGCACGGCTGTGACGTCATTCGGCTCCTCGCGCATGCGCACAAGTGGCCCCGAAGGCCCACAGCGAAACGGCGAGACTGCGGGTGTAGCTCTCGCTCCAAAATGAAAACTACACCGGTCCCTCTTTCTTCCTTGCTGTTTATTGTTTTTTTTTTTCAGATGCACTTAGCTTCCAATAGAAACTGGAACTGGCTTTTCTAACAGTGTTTTTGGTCAGACCAGGCGCCTGCCAGTGTTCGCCTCAGTGAACAAAACTGCCGATCGATCATTGTGCAAGCATGCTGCACACAGTAAGCATGCCGTGCCGAGTAAGTCTGAGATACGACTGAAAGTTCACTCGCGACGGCTTCGATGTTTATGCTGATCATTGCTTTAGCAATGTATGTATTTCAGCAGGTAAACAAACTGGTGTCTGGATTTCACTCAAAGCTGATAACCGCTAAATCGGTATATGTCTTACACTATATTCATGCTACGAAAGGGCAGTACTAAACTCGTCGTGCCTCCTCTTCTGCACCTTAAAAGAAGAGGCAGACTCGTGCGAAAGGCAACCAAGTTGAACAATCATGCATGAAATTAAGCACAGCATTTTGGAAGAGGCGCGTTTAGGTTGCTGATATATATATGACCCACCTGAAGTTAAGGTTTGGTTTTTATTTACGCTCAAATGCGCGAGCACCACACACTACAACGGCACTCGCGGAAAACGAGCTCCTCCTCCTCACCATGCCGCACCGACTCTGAATTTTACCGCGACTTGTAATGACTGATGTGTTTTAAATTCTGGCAGCAAAGAAATGCTATAGCTTATGTTTGGATCGTGGTCACTAAGCATTTTCGTTATCTACGCTAGCTCGGAAGAGCCATGGAGAGCCACGGCTGTTGTCCTTGTCCTTCATACAAAAAAGGTTAAAACCCGGGGTGGTGCGAACACACTAGCTTCGCTCGGCGCTGCTTTAGACCACGCGGCCTTCCTTGCTGGCCGTCACTTCCTCTCCGTCACTCTTCATGATTCTGAAAGCCGTTCGGCAAATCCGTCTAACAACTGTACCTCAGGAAAAATCCTCCCTGCAAGGCGGTCAAGGATGCATCGTTCGGGGAATTCGACTAGAAACCTCCAGCTGACACCAGACACCGCAAAGGGAATCGAAAACGCGTGTCGGGGAGTGGAGCGTTTTATGAAGAAGCGTCAGGAAACAAGTTTCCGTGAAATCAGCCAGCCCAGTAAATACTCATGTTTATATGTATGCGTTTTCTGTCATTAAAAAAAAATGGGAGGAGTCTGTGGCGCTGTTCTGTATTCTATCCCGTTGGAACCGATAGGAAGAAATGTAAGTCGGAGAAGCGGTAGGAATAACTTCATTTCAATGAGGGAAGGAAGCTTGTCAACAATGCCAGCATCATGGTGTAAAAGTAAACATCTCATCTGGAAAGTTCGCCACGAAACTTGTGTTAAAAGAGCACTGTCAATACAAGAAATGTTACATTCCGTGTTGATTTTTCCACTTAGTAAAATAACCTGAATATTTTAGGAGGCGTATCTGATAGCCTTTCGCCCCCTTCAAAACGCCGCCTCAATTGCAGGAATTGGACCCATAGTTTCCTGCTCAGCAACTCAGCTCCTTAGCTAGTATGCCATTCTGGCGGATCGGCCGAAAAAAAAGATGCATGGGAGACTAACATATCTAAATACAACAGAATACGCAAGATCCAGGAAAAATATTCCCTTTTAAGTACTTACACAGATGATAAATATACATACGGACTCTATCAATCAACGAATGAAGAGTGTGACTGTTTCCATGTTGTTGAACCTGAAAACCAAAACGTCATGTGGCCCTGACAACATTCCCAACGCATTTCTGCGACGCTATGCCGAAACTCTGGCTAAATTCCTTGTAATAATTTTTCGTGCTTCAATCTCAATAGGTAAAATACCTGATGACTGGAGGACAGCCCGAATTGTTCCCGTTTATAAAAAAGGAGACCGTCTTCTCTTGCAGAACTACCGCCCCATATCATTGACGTCCCCATGCTGTAAACTATTAGAGCATATAGTTGCACATTGTATGAATGAATTTTTAGAAAAAAGTCGTGTGCTAACTAGCTTCCAGCACAGGTTCAGGAAAGGATTCTCGACGGTAACACAGCTAATTACAGTAATAAATTCATTTGCTTCTTGTATAGATAATAAAGGCCAAATCGATGGAATATTTTTGGATTTTAGCAAGGCATTTGATAAAGTTCCTCATGATAAACTAATTTTTAAAATGAAAGAGATTGGCATTCCTGATATTTTAGTGACATGGATTACTGCATACTTAAAAGACCGCAAACAGTTTGTTGAAGTGGGTGGACAACGTTCGGGCTCTCTTCCAGTTTCATCCGGTGTTCCCCAAGGAAGTGTTTTGGGTCCTCTGCTTTTCCTTTTGTATATCAATGATATTGTTGAAGTTGTTAACCCACCAGTGCATATTCGATTGTTTGCTGACGATTGCATTCTATACCGAGAAGTTACAAATAAGGAGCATCAAAGTGACCTGGACAGTGCCTTGAACAACGTTTTTGAATGGTGCGACCGATGGGGCATGGTTCTGAATGCTGACAAAAGTGTATATATGCCGATAAACCGAAAAACCATACTTCATAGCTACACATATAAATTAGGCTCTCTCACTCTTCAAGTATCCAACTACAAATACCTAGGAGTAACAATAAGTAGCAATCTATTGTGGAACTTGCACATAAACAATATCTGCTCTGCTGCATTTAGGAAATTGTGCTGCTTAAGACAAACTAAAAAATGCTCCTTCTAAAATTAAGCTACTTTGTTATTCTTCAATAATTAGACCTAAACTCGAATATGCATGCATAGTGTGGGACCCGTATACTAAATCTAACGTAAAAAATCTGGAGAGAATACAGAGAAGTGCTGTCAGGTTTATCTTTAATAAATATGCAAGGTCTGACTCCCCCACCACTTTAATGGAGATTAATAAAATTGAACTACTTGAACATCGGCGAAGAAAGCTTAGGTTAGAATTTATTTCTCTCTTATTACATAACAAACTTGGTTTGGATCCCTCATCATACTTAACGCCGGCACCAACCAGACAATCTCGTCAACACCATCCCAGTTCTCTAACCCCTATATTCGCTAGAACAGACACTTACAAGTTTTCGTTTTTTCCACGCACAATAACAGATTGGAATCAGCTAGTTAAACCATTATCCCAAGAGTTTTAACCATTTTTTTGCTATATTGTGTTGTTCTTTTTTGAAATGTTGCGTTTTTTTGTCTCTTGATTGACTTGTTCGCCCACCGTGCTTGGACTCAGTGTCCGCAGTATTTTGTAAATAAATAAGTAAATAAATAAAAAATATGTTAAGCCGCGTGGAAGAAAAAACAGCATATTTTCAAGCGGGCTGTAATCATCTGTATTGGTTTGGTTTGGTTTTATTAGGGTTTAACGTCCCAAAGCAACTCAGGCTATGAGAGACGCCGTAGTGAAGGACTCCGGAAATTTCGACCACCTGGGGTTCATTAACGTGCACTGACATCGCACAGCACACGAGCTTCTTGAATTTCGCCCCCATCGAAATTCAGCCGCCGCGGCCAGGATCGAACACGCGTCTTTCGGGTCAGCAGCCGAGCGCCGTAACCACTGAGCCACCGCGGAGGTGCAATCATCTGTATTCATCTTCGCGGATGTATAAAGAAGGAAATGTTAAAACCTACGACACGTACGAGGTCAGCCCATTTATAGAGTTCTTCTTTAATGCTTATAATTGCCAGCATACTGTATACTGGCTGCGGAACAGCCCAGCCAACCTGCTGCCAGCTAGAATGTACTGGTTTATAGTGAATGAATGATGTACTGATTGCTGAAACAACATAGAAAGCTTTTGTGCTGAAATGCGAAGCTAAAACTCTTTAATTGCGTGGTAACCAAAGCTTTATTTAAATTCTAAAGTACTTTTAGGCCGCTACTAGAATCGACGATTTGTGAGCGTTATTACAGCGCCGCTGATAATGGGGTGTTTGCCGGGAGAAGGTCGGTGTTGGTGCGTGAAACGAGATCACATGATTAGCCCGAGCGTTCCTCACGCGCTCCTGCCCGCTTAGCCTTTATTGCGGCTTCAATCGGAGGAATACCTATCATGCTAACTAACAATCTGGCTCGAATTTGAAGTGTTGGGATGGAACGTTGCACGACAGTTAGAGTAAATAAGCGTTCATTCCACACACCACAAGACGATTTCGTCACTGAAAGAACACTTTTAAAAATGAAGACATGCTTCAAGTCTTGCAAAAATAATTGACCAATAAAAAAAGGAAAGGTAAAATATGTTCAGTGTTTTAATAAAGGGTCCCAAATGTATCTAGTATCAAAAGAAAACACACCAAATCTTTATCACTGAATGGCAGCAATCAAGCACAATAGTTGGGCTTAATTTAAGGGAGAAATTAATGAACAAACAATTAGGTCCTTGTAAGATAAGACGTTTCGAAACCTGCTCGGTTTCCCCATTAAGGTGCGACTGCGGGAGAGTTGCAGCTTGGCCTTTTAGCCCACGTATTCTCAACTGCCGGGTCAATGAACGCAAACTATGCTTGTAAGAAGAGGGAAGGGCTTCCAGGGAGCGATTAGCATCCGCATGCGTCTATTGAATGTGCCGTGACTCAAGCATACGAGCCTCCCGCACCATTTTGCCTCGGTGTCCCGCACAATGGTTCTTTCAAAGTCAATCCTGGGGTCACCTGTCTGGCAGCGATCGCTTAGCGCGCTCCCTTCTCTGTACTGTCTGACATACGCTTTGTGCTATTTCATCCCTTCCGTCGAATTCTGACTTCCCCAACCAGCTTTGCATCGGGCGAGGTATTTGTCGAAACTTTCCGGACTGTCGAAAACCGGTTCCACCGCCGCTTTCACCGTGCTAGCGCAAGGTGCTCAGGACAGTCCAGTGAACAATAGCAGCGCCCAGGTGCCCTCATTGCAAAGGTCTATACGACGCCAAGCACTCGGCGAAGGAGATTTTTTGTACCACGGTTTGGGCTTTTTCTTTAGGATGCTCGTCTCTGGTGCAGGGGACGAGCTGGTGATGGTAGTTTTCGTCTTCTGTGTTGTTTGGTTGGCGTCTATGTCTCACTTTAATTAAACTTTGCTTCCACAAGCAGACAGATTTCTATCGAATGCTTTCCTGTAGTCAACAGCTGTTCTGTAGTAATGAATTATTGAGTATGGTGTTCGTACCGCGAGTTTTTCTCTTTTTTTTTATCGGAGTGAATTAAGGGTTTACGAAAAATGTCTGATCACAAATGGTTGAGTAGTTGACATATGATTCAGGCATGACCAGATTTACTCGTGTAATGAACACACCCCTACCCAGGCTGTCAAAAAGTACTAGTTTTCCTCTCGCGTGATGAAGGCACCTCTTTTTTTTGCCGCGCATCCTGCCAATAATGACAGGGAATGCAAGAAGGTGGAATTTTTTTAACACCGAAACAACTACGCTGTAATATCAAGCACAACGTCTCGAATGTTAAGACTACTATACCTCATCCTACAAGACAAATAGTTAATAGTGCTCCACTCCTCGATCGGCAAATTAATGCTTAGCACACTAAGAGAACCGTCAATCAAATACAACAGTAGTTTCAAGAAAGAAGATTTCACTAAGACCAGTTCCTAGCCACAGAAGTTCTTTTAGTGCTTCTGACTATCGCCTTCGAATCGAACATTGAAACGAAACTGACTGCTCTATAAAAACAAAATACTCTCACTCGTTGACGCGTATGTTACCCTCATACGTATTCGCGGTGATGCTGGAAGACCGTGGTATTCTAACGCGCTAAGGAGACTATAGCAAAGAAAAAACGCCTCTACCTTGAGGATAAAATTTCCACTTTTGGTACTAAATAGAAAAAAGTAATTTACAAGTCTCATCGAATGCACAGGTTTAATAATGTGCACTAAAAATAATTTCTTTCACCGGGACCAGCCCAATATTTTCCTTAGTAACCATAAGAAATTTTGGACCCCCTGACGCCAAGCACAAACGTTCACACAAAACATTACTGATCTATCAAAATGGTTCATCTCTTCCCGTCGAAAATCGTTCACACGTCATGAATTCATATTTTTCGTCCGTCTTCACCCATGAACTCACCCCTTCCATCATCCTACAATTTAGATTTTTATCAGATGCCCTCCACTCACATTGCAACGGAAGGTATAATGGAAAAAAAATCGGAGAGGACACTCAAGCGCCGCCTGAAGGGCACGACGCGGTAGAGTAGTGGGCGCGACCGTACTAAATTTCGACAGGCATTAATCGATTATTGCAGGGAATAAATGATATATTGCACATCAGTCGCCAGCCAGTACTTTGACCAGTTACACATTTTATTTTTGTTCTTGTTGTTCTTGCCTCTTACAGCCTGTCTGCCAGTCTGCATTAATTCAACATTGTATCGTGACTTTATCGCATCCAGTTGTATTGTATTACATGATGTTGCATCGTATTATTTCTCTGCATCTGATGTATTTTGTTCGCCGCCCCTCTCTCTTATGCAATGTCCCAACAGGGGCACTTAAGGGCAAAATAATGATGATGAATGATGATTATTATTGTGGCTGGGCATCACGCTGAGTACTGTTAGTTCCTCTAGAGTGAAACTCAAGTTGTGCTCTATTCAGGCATAATCAAAGGCTGCTAGGCGGGTTATATGCGCAGGTTTAAGACAAAATTTGTTTAATATTCTTTAGACCACGAAAACCATGCACGGGAGTTGTTTTGGTTACTTAGGTGAGTCGTACCGGGTGAATTGTATGTTATTCCGCCAGCCTAATTTTAGAGCGCAGCTCTTAATGCCAGTTCGCGGTTTCAGCGTAACCGCTGGATAGGTATAGGGGGGTCCAGGTGGTAGCCCTATCGCAGGTGGCACCAATCAACCTGGGGCAAAAGATCCTTCTCGGCCTCTTACACTTAGATAAACGACATATTTGTTTCAGCAAAATAAAGTGAAATGTCGTGCGGGAATACATATATAGTATACATCCTTACGGTGTCGTTTTACGGTTTCGTTTATTTTTTACCTTGGAGTAGTATAATGGAACAAAGAAACGCAAAGAACGCTACAGGCATTTGTTTGATAACTACGTCAGAGAACCAAGAAACTGGCTCATGCTCTGTGCATCTTGTTGGGAGAGCAGTGGTGGTTGTGTCTACGTACAGGCGGGATTATCCTTGCTGTGGACGGTCGGCAATTGCTCCACCTGAGTCTCTTAAACAATGTCTCTACCACTGTCCCCTAAAGCCAGACTTCCCGACAAACTTCTGAAGTGTTTTTATCACTGCTGGTCGCTCAGTTCATGAAAGCTCAGGGTACATGATGCGAGGGACGGCGTCCAACAGAACGTTCAGTCTGCTCAGATTGCATGGAGTGTCTCACTGCCGTGACGAAAAAATGTGGAGTGCAGCATTCTTTGCCATAGTGCCAGTTCATGTCAGATAATTGAAGCTCCAGAAACAGTCATTTTTTTATTTACACAACACTACAGACCTTTTGCTTGGGTCCAAGGAGGAAGGGCAAAAAAAAACAATTAAAGCGCAATCAATCAGGGATAAAAACCATGCACCAAAAATAAAATTAAAGAAGATGCCAATACAGTATCTAAAAATCCTCATGAAGTGGCTTCAAAAAGTCACCAGTGGATATATCAAGCTCTCAGGGAGGGTATTCCAATCGGCAACAATCTCCGGAATAAAAAGAAAACTTAAAAGCTTGGTTTATTAGGGTTAACGTCCCAAAGCGACTCAGGCTATGAGGGACACCGTAGTGAAGGGCTCTAGAAATTTCCACCACCTGGGGTTCTTTAACGTGCACTGACATCGCACAGCACATGGGCCTCTAGCATTTCACCTTCATCGAAATACGGCCGCCGCGGCCGGGATCGAACCCGCGTCTTTCGGGTCAGCAGCCGAGCGCCGTAACCACTCAGCCACCACGGCGGGGCAAAACTTAAAAGCATTCGTTTTCGCGAAGTATGGCGCGAAACTATTATCGTGGTGATGACGAGTTTTACCATTTCAGGAAAATGTACATTGGATCATGCCGATGAAAGAGCTGGTTCATTGATCCGCCGCAAAGACAGGCGACATCAATTACAGAACCGAGATGGTACCTTGCAACTCCACAAATGATTGCTGAGATTGACCTTTTGGAGGCTTCCATTGCGTTCGCCCAAAAATTGTTCTCCAAACATCCGATATCCCTGCTTTCAGCGTCTTTGATTGTTTATTTTTTTATAAATTTTAATTTGCCTTCAAAGCACGGGTCTAAATCCTGGAGTTCACTAAGGTGGCACTTTGAGCTAGTTGGTATGACACAGCGAATATATACTGCGCCGGAGAGACATGGCACACAGTGTGTCACTGCATGCTGTTTTTCCCGAGGTGTATCTCTTCTCTTCCTTACAACTCGTCAGAAAGAACCACGGAAAGCATTCTCGCATCCTTCTCAAGGGCCGCTATCTAGCTAGGGTTTTAAGACAAGCCTTTAATGCCTCATACTGTCGTCAGCAGACTTGTCGGCAGATTTGTCCGCGTTTCAGCGTCACTACTCAGAAACAAACTGCGTCGAGGCTGGGAATCGAACCAGCGCCTTTGGCATTTGAAGCGGAGACGCTACCACTCCGCCACGAAGGCTCAAGGTTTGAGCTGCAATAAAGGCGCATCTAGTGAAAACATGGGTTTCACAAAAAAAATTAAAAAAATAAAAAATAAGGAAAGAAAAATAAAAACAACAATAAGAAAAGAAACAAAAATAAATATAAAATGAAACATGGAAAATAAAAACAATAAAAATAAGAAACGATACAAAAATAAAAAAGCGAAAATAAAAATACATAAAAAGAAACAGTGCGCCAGGAAAGGCTTTCCCCTTGCAGCACTTTAGAGAGCCAAAGTGCCCCGTGAATTTTTTTCAATCTATGCAGCGTCCTCGCCCCCTCAAGCACCTACCTAACAGGCACCTCAAAGATCTTGCCTTTTCCGGCCCCTCTCTTTCTTCTCACTGAGCGCCTTTAGGCGCAGCGGAAGCTTCAAGCATCATTGAAACTTTTAGCCCACGAAAGCCTTTCCTGCTTCCCCCTTCTCCCACAGTGTGGAAGGTATTCCGAAAAAAGGTTAGCCCGACCACCAAACCCAGTCGCGGTGTTCCCTCCCGCCTGCCCGCGTGCGGCTATGCGAGGCAGGAAAGGGGAAAAGAAAAGAGAGAGGAGGAGCTCAGGGTGAAGCGGCCCGTTGTGGCAGTCTGCCGAACTAAACGGCCATGTCCCGGAAAGCTGGGCTTGGGTTGCAAGTGCCGTGGCGGTGCAGTGAGAGTGCAGCGCCAATTCATGCAGCTCAAGTTTAGCTTGGCCCTGGCTGCTTCCAAAACTAATGGTCGAGTGTAGGCCTGGTCGACTGCTAGCCTTGGCGCTGCCACCAAATTGTAGCCCCCAGCGTATATCAACGGCTGCCGACATCCCGAACCGTACGAAGAAGATATGAAGTACATTGCAGCGAGGTGTTGCCATGCATCAGCTTCGATGCAACCTCACGGCAGCTGAGCGAAACACACGTGTGTCCTTTTACTGAACATGACTGAGGTGTGCGCACGCCGACTTGCATGTCAAGCGGATGTTGCAACAACGTACATAATGCTGCATGCGTGTGTGAACTTTTTAGTTAACATAACCGGCTTCCAGTACTGTTATAACTTTATTACTCCAAAGGAAAGACGGCGGTGACGGGTGCGTCGAGAGCACAGTGGTTGAGAGATGCAAGGTACGTGCAAGCGAGGGTCGTCGCCTTCTCGGGTGGCCACTCACTTTCCATCAGAGTCGGGCCGGTGTGGGCTCATCGATGAGTGGACTAATTTGAGTATCTCCGCCGTTTATCGCAAAGCGCAAGCCAATGTCGTGCAAGCAGTCGTCTGCTTCCAAGGTGGCTGCAGCCGCACCATTTTGGCATAGACCACTGAGGAGGAGCACAGTTTTCCTGAAGTCATCATCATCATCATCAGCCTGACTACACCCACTGCAAGGCAAAGGCCTCTCCCATGTCTCTCCAATTAACCCTGTACCAGTTACGGCCACCATACCCCCACAAACTCCTTAAACTCATCCACCCATCTAATTTTCTGCCGCCCCTGCTACATTTACCTTCTCATGGAATCCACTCTGTTACCCTTAAGGACCATCAGTTACTTTACCTTCTCATTATAAGTCCTGGCCAAGCTCACTTCTTCCTCTTGATTTCGACTAGGAATTCAACTGCATGGAGCCAAATAATCTTTCTGGGACATGAATTCAGCAGTGAGGGCATTGCACCTATGCATTCCAGGATGGAAGCAGTCACTCGGGCAGTAGTGCCAAGAGATGAGTCAGCGTTACGATCGTTCTCGGGGCTCGCCGGCTATTATTCGCGTTTTGTCCCACACTATGCGGACGTTGTGGAGTCAATGAGAAAACTCTTGCACAAGGAGCAAGCATTCCTCTGGGACGAAGCCGCGCAGCAGATTTGATGCAGTCAGAGCAGCATTATCATCATGCAGTGTCATCCACCTGTTTGAACCAGACTTGCCAGTGGTTGTGTCTACCAATGCAACCGACACAGGATTCGGAGCTGTGCTGCAACAGCAGGCTGGGAAAGAGCTGCGAACTGTAGCCTTTGCATCCCGATCATTAACAGCTGCCGAACGCAAGTATTCCGCTGGAGAAAAAGAGTCTCTGGCATGTCTCTTTGCATGTGAGCATTGGCACGTTTACTTGTGGAGCCGACGGTTTCTTCTCTGAACTGGTCATCAGGCGTTGGTGACCTTATTGTCGTCGGGAGGTGCCGGTAGAAGGCCGCTACAAATCAAGGTGGTCTGCCTGACATCTGTATTACAACTTTGACATCGTGTACCAACAGGGAAGCGATAACGTAGTTGCTGATTCCTCGTCCAGGTTAGCACTCATGTCTGCTGCTGAGCCGGAGTTGGATGAAGAAGTGGTGTCCGTGGTACTGTCTTGTATCACCAAAGAACAACTTCAAATAGCTACTGCTGAGGATGTAACCTTACGGACTATGGCTGAATACATTGCATCTGCAGTGATGGAAGCAGCATTTTACTTTTTGGAGCAGATTTCGGAGCAGTAAAAATGCCAGTTTGGAGCAGCCATTGGTGTTTTCGGAGCAGAAAAAATACCAGTTTGGAGCAGCCATTGGTGTTTTCGGAGCAGAAAAAATACCAGTTTGGAGCAACCATTGTTGTTTTTGGAGCAGATGGCGAATAAATTAGGCCAGTGTACCTCCCGTGTTGAAAGCATCACTGAAGCGACTGACAATTACAGCTATTTATTATGAAACACACTGTACATTTCACACAACAGTCAACACGAATGACAAGAAATGAACAATTAAGAATGTGAATAGTTACAGATGGTGTGGTAAAACAAGTTAAATATTTAAAACACCAGTTCTTGTGGCAGAAATAGATCAAAGCCAAAAAAGGGGAGCAACATGACGTGAACTAGAAGAAACCACAGTCACTAATGACACTTGCCACAAAAGAAGTAGAAGTTCAGAATCAATCCGAGCCTGAAGTAGTCAGTCACTCAACACATTTCATAATAGTCTGCACGTTACACTCTACGAGCCCGCACTTTTTCTTTTGAAGCTTCAAGCTTGCAGAGAGCACCCGCAAGCCTTTCCTGTCCTTTCTTAAGTAGTTCCTGGCCACTTTAAATGTCATCAAAAGTTTTTACCTTCATTCCTTTTGCAACCAATGCTTCTGCATTGCAAAGCATCTTTTTTGCTGACTGAATCTCCATTTGCAGGTCCTGCTTTTGACATCCTTTTGTTGAATTTTGGCCATGGTCAAGTTAGCTTCTTTAGGCAGCTGGCTCACTCAGCACTCAGTCTTTCTTGGTAGCGTTTATATGACTGTTTCGCAGCAGTGAGCATGTCACGTTTGACTGGAATGGTAGAGACGTTCTTGTCATACCTTTTCGCAAATGACTGTATGGCTCGCAATCCATTCACGCTTTCAATAGACAGTTTGCTGCGCTCCTGTAGGATCCGGCGATTTTCACTAAAACCCCTCTCCACATCAGCGTTGCCATGTGAAAGCGAAAGCAGGGCTTTTACAAGCTTTCCTACCAGAGGATATTTAATGCCACCATTTTTGTTCTGTAGGCTGAAGACATGTTGCCATGTGCTGTGAAGTCGTTTACATGAATACACGCACAGCGCTTCAGATGAAATCAGTGAAAATTCATCCATTAGGGCTGAGACTTCCTTGGGAGCAATCACCTCTGGAACTTGCTGGGCCAAGTTTCGAAATGCCACAGCTGAGCTTTCTTCCTGTGCGCTGCTTAGGTCAAGACACCTAAGATCTTTTAACACACCATTGTCAAAGGGCAACCTTGAAAGTAGGTAACCCGCAGACTTCATAAAGAAAGTACGTGCCCCCAGCCTAAACAATTTTTTTTTCTGCTGAGCAGTTCGTGATGAAGCCCTCTGTGTCCACACCTATCTCAACAACTTCCTTCCAGTTTCCTGGACATTCAACGTCAAGAGATTTCAGCTGTTCCCCTGTCAGGTCACGATACACATCACTTCGCACGAAACGGCTGAGAACTTTCTTGGTCAGCTGTGCCATTTCTTCGTACAGAATGTGGAGTAGAGGTTCAGAGCACTGGAAAAGTTTCAAGAATCCAACAAAAAGATCTGCGACATTCCTCAGAAAAACTGCCTTTGGGAAGAGGTCTTTCCTGCTGAGACTTTGTCGGAGGCGCTTGTACATTGTGCCAGAAGAGTGAGCCGTTTGCTTCACGTCTAATAGCATGGACTTAAGCGCCGGATACTGCTCAATAAAGCGCTCAAGGGCAGGACCTAGGGTGAGCCAACGTGAATTTACATGCCGAAGGAAGACACTTTCTGGTAGGCCAAGACACTTTTGGTGTGCTTTGAGCACAGCACTTTGAACAGCAGTGTTTTTCAGGTAGTAGTACACATCTAACAAAGTTGATTCCACTTCACTGCCAAACGCTTCAATTCCTTTTGCAAAACTGTTGTGAACTTTGTGTAAACTACACTCTCCTATGTCTAGCAGTGCAGGATTTACATCTTCCTTAAGCTTTCTTTTCAAACTCTTCATAACATTAGGGCCATCACTGTAGAAGCTCAACATATTCCTTTGAGGAAGGTCTTGAATGCCTTCCTTCACGTGTGCAAGTAAAACATCTGAGGTTGCACTCCCTAAGTGAAATGAAAAGTGTTCCACCACAACCTGCTTGCAAACTTCAGAAAAGTACCTAACTACAATGTCCAGCTGTTGGCACCGTTGTTCCGGAAGGGGAGTTTCGTCGATTTGGATGGTGTAGTACACACCTGCCTTGTTAAGTTCATCAACAACTGCTCTTTTAAAATATGGCCCAAGGCCATCCGACACTATATACGAGACTTTTTTTCTGCCACACTGAAATTCTTTTGCAACCTTTGAATCTGGAAACATCAGAGGAATCATCAAAGCTCTGGCAGGCCTTCCAGATGATCTGGAAGGCCTGCCAGAGCTTTTAGTTCCAGAGCTAATGCCCTACCATGAGGTGCAGGTGGCCAAAAATGGACAGGGAGGTGGAACATGCAGTGAGAAGCTGCCATGTTTGCCAAGCAGCTGACAAGCAAAACCAGTTCATGCACCCCTGCAGCCTGTTGAGTTTCCGGAAATGCCATGGCAAAGGTTGGCTACCGACATTACAGGCCCTTTAATTTGCAGCAGGCCAACCCGAAGTTCATAATAACTCTCATAGACTATCATTCCAAGTGGTCAGAAGATTGCTTCACCAATGCAGTGACGTCTGAAGTCGTCGTCGACTTTTTGCGTGGTGTCTTCAGCTGTAAAGGCTACCCGGGAGAACTCGTCTCGGACAATGGACCCCAGTTTGAGTCCCAAGTGTTTGAAAATTTCCTGAAGTAGAGGGGCATCAAACATTGTGTATCTTCAGTCTACTATCCCCAAGCTAATGGCTTGGTTGAGAAGTTTAAAAGAAGCCTGAAGGACTTCATTCAACTTTTTGTCTTGGAAGGCCGATGCATCCAGTCGGCTGTAGAGTATTTGGCCGTGTACCGGGCGACCCCACATGCTACTACGGGAGTCTCGCCAGCTATGCTACTTCATCACTGCCAGCCCAGAACCCGTCTCGACATTGTGGGCATACCATCGAGGGAGCCTGCCTTGGCTATGCGCCGGCTACGTGCCCGTCTTCGGGCAAAGCAGACATCAATGAAGACTTACACTGACGAGAGGCGAGCTGCGAAGGCTCTGAAGTACCGGGCGGGAAGTTATGTGCGAGTCCGTTACCCAGCACGCACGGCCCGGGAAAGGCGGGCTATCATACTCCAAGCCCTTGCGAATAAGAAAGAAGCTAAGTTCAAGCTTTCTCTTCTGGCGGAAATAGTTTCACTCTGCCTGCAGGGTGGCCGCACATGGAACGCATCCAAGGTGGTGTCTGTTCCAGAGAAATGTCTGACCGAGAGGAACCAGCAGTTGTGCCAACTGCCTACTGGGGGGGACTGAAACCCAGGTGCTGTGGACAACTCGAAACTGCATCTGAAACTCCAACACCACTTTTGAGATTACCGCCCGATGCCTCAGGTTCATTTCAACCCCCCCGAAAACGAGTCCTTCAGTAGTGGGATCAAGAGAACCTTCGACTAGGCAAGACGGATGCAGTCACGTTTCCGGTACCTGTATGCGACTTTTTTTTGCGAAGAGGATGGTGTGGTGCTCCCATGTGTAGTTTTTCCTTGTTGCGTGTTAACCTGCTGAACTCAATTCTGTGCAAGTAACATTGTGCGCCCCCCTAGCCGAGAAGCCGCTTACCGCAAATCTGTTCTCGCTTAGGCGAGCGCGGCCTCGGCCGCTTATCAGTTTTTTGAGCAGCGTCCGCTCCGGCGGACGCAGTTCTTGCTGCGACGCACGTCTTTTCATTCCTTTTTTCTCTTTCCTCTGATCTTTCAACTCTCCTCTGTCTGCACGTGGCAGCGGTGGTGGCTCGGCTCGAGCCAGTAGGCAGGCCCGTGCAATTTCCTTTTCATCCTTCTCTCAGTCACAACAACAATAAATGCTCTTTTTGTTTGTTCGCCGTTACTGGAGGATGGGCTCTGTGCCCGTAGTCTCACTTTCGCGCTTTTTTCTCTCGGCTGCAATGCAACAATATAGACAAGCGAGTGGCAACAAATGCCTAATTGCCATCAGGTGCCTATCTATAATAGTTCACCATGAGAGTTTAGTTGATCACTGTACTAGTTAACATGTTTCTTCTGGTTTCGTACGTCCGCCAATACTGGTAATCACCATCAGCTTGACTACGCCCACTGGAGGGCAAAGGTCTCTCCCATTACTCTCCAATTAACCCTGTACGAGCTACGGCCACCATACCCCCACAAACTCATCCACCCATCTAACTTTCTGCCGCCCTCTGCCACACTTGCAATCCACTCCGTTACCTTTAAGGCCCGTCAGTTACTTTACCTTCTCATTACATGTCCTGCCCAAGCCCACTTCTCCCTTTTGTTTTGGACAAGAAATTCAACTGCATTTTTTAGATACAATCCCTGGTATGCCACTTAAACTAGGGCTGGGCTCAAATTGCAAACATTTCTGGCAGGTTTAAGGCTTGAAACACGCTCAAATATACAGTTGCCAGGGAAGAATCACAGCTATGGATGGGCTGAGCTTCAGTCTCATTGCCACCAACTCAAACCAATGGCTTGCTGGAATACAGAGACGCCAACTGTTATAACAAGATAATGCTATACAGATTTGGAGCAGGTAGTAACCGCCGGTCTGGATCAGAGTGAACTAGAAGAATCAGAATGGGGTGGTGCGCAATGAACGATAGTCAGCTGCATCTTACCAGTACTCATTTAGTGGTCAGAAAATTGAGGCTAACAAAAGTGTGCAACTTAAGTTGAGGACAACGCAGAGAGCTAAGGACAGAAAAATGAGAGGTGTAATGTTCAGAGACAGGAAGAGGGCAGAGTCAGTCAGGGAACAAATGTGGGTTAATGACATCCTGGTCAAAATCAAGTGGAAGAAATTGGCTTGGAGAGAGCATGTAATGAGCTGGCACGATAACTGATGGCCCTTAATGGTAACGGAGATTCCAAGAGGAGGCAACCATGGCAGGAAGTGGCAGAAAGTAGGTGGGCGAATGAGATCAAGTGGTTTGCGGGGATAAAATGGCCAAAGCTGGCAAAGGACAGGATTAATTGGTAAAACATCGGAAAGGCCTTTGCCACCCATCAACATGGGCTTCGCCGCTGTGAGAACTCCTCCCTCAATATTGATACAAGTGATACATGCATTCGAAGAAGAGACAGAAGTAGTGCATGCGCTAGAAGAGGAAGAAGTTAGTTGGCTCTCTCGCGCGCGCTCGAACCACTGGGTGACCGCCGCAGGTTTTTCGTCTCTGCGCGGGTGTTCTTTTTGGCGTTGCACGCTACAGTTTGGTGGAGCAGTGCTGGGTACGCTTCCCGACCTGCAAACTCCGTACAGCGTCACTACGGACCTCACACCGGTTCACCAGCGACCCAGCCGCCGTCTCCGCGGAGAGTCGCCTGAATTTGGGCCCCTTCCCCCGCCAACAAGGACGACGCAGCCTCGACCGCCGAGTCCAACTGACATGGCCACTGACACCAGGACCCAGCCGCCGATCCAGCCTCTACCGTCGAGTCCAACTGCCATGGCCGCTGACACCAGGCCCCTGGCGCCGATCCTTTGCCACCCACCGCGAACACCGCCATCTTTTCACGGTGACGTGTTCGAAGACGCTGAGGTCTGGCTGGAGACGTTCGAGCGGGTCGCACGCTACAACGGCTGGTGCGACGAGCGCAAGCTGAATAACGTCTACTTTGCCCTGGAAGAGTCTGCTCGGACGTGGTTTGAAAACCACGAGGCTACACTTCCCACCTGGGAGACGTTTTGCCGAAGTCTCCTGGCTACGTTCCCCAACGCTGACCGCCGGGAGAAGGCTGAAGCTGCGCTGCACTCCCGAAATCAGCGCACGAACGAAAGCGTGCGCATGTACACCGAAGACATGGCCCGTCTTTTCAAGCGCGCCGACCCCAACATGACAGAGGAGAAGAAGCTGCGCCATCTCATGCGTGGGGTTAAGCAGGAGCTGTTCGCGGGCCTCGTGCGCAGCCCACCCCGCACGGTGGCGGAATTTCTAACCGAGGCGACCACGATGGAGACGACGCTGCAACAACGGGCTCGCCAGTACAACCGGGACATCAACTGCATGGTGCCCGAAGGCTTTTCGTCGTGTCTCGGCGGCAGTGCAGACACCTTGCGTGAACTAATTCGCTCCGTTGTCCGGGAGGAACTGCAACGGATCCATCTGCCTCAGGTTGCACCTGCGCCGCTGGCAGCGCTGTCCGAAGTTGTCAGGGACGAGGTGCGACAGGCTGCGCAGGCACCTCCTGTCCCCGAAGCGCCATCCCGGTTCGATGACCGACCCACGTACGCATCTGTTGTACGTCGCACGACAGGCTACGGTCCCATTGCCCCAACGCCTGGCGTGAGCAACATCGGCACATGTCACGCAAGCGTGCCTGGCTACGGTGTGACCCCGTCGACCTCCGTGAGTAACATCGCCACGTATTCTCCAACCGCATCTGCTACAGCTGGGCCACGCCCTCGCAAGTCGGATTTGTGGCGTACACCGGACCGCAGGCCTCTCTGCTACCACTGTGGGGAGCCTGGTCACCTCTACCGCGCCTGTCCGTACCGCCAAGTGGGCCTTCGCGGTTTCCATCCCGACGCACCCTGCCCTCAGAACGGCGAACGACCGCATGAGATTGCACAGCATCTCTGGGCACGCCAGAACCCTGCCTACTCTGGAAGGCGCGAGTCCCGTTCCCCTTCGCCTCTCCGTTATCGCTCTTCCAGCCCTGGCCGCCAGAGTAGCTCTGCTAGCCGTCACTCGCCGAGTCCGCGTCGGGAAAACTAACACCAGCGACCTCTGGAGGCAAGGCCGCTGACGTCGGGACGTGTCAAGATCCTCCATCGCGGAACCCTCGAGCCGACGATACCCGGACAGAGATAGGCAGCGACAGTATCAGATACGCTGCATCCGATTTGCGTGTGACAATTGATGGCACTGACATTACCGCGCTGCTCGATACCGGTGCTGATTACTCTGTTATGAGCCGTGCCTTCGCTGGAGAACTTAAGAAGGTTCTGACACCGTGGACGGGGACCCCCATTCGCACCGCTGGTGGCCACCTAATTTCCCCTGTGGGCAAGTGCACGGCTAGAGTTGGGATTAGTGGTTTTACGTACGTTGGTGAATTTGTCGTACTCCCCGAGTGTTCCAGAGACTTGATTCTGGGGATCGACTTCCTGCAGTCGAACGGCGCTGTGATTGACTTTCAGGAGGCACGTGTCACGTTCTCGACCAAACAGGCCGTGGCGCGCTTTTACTCCCGCGATCCCTGCAGCAACGCTCTGCGCATTGTCGAGAACGACGTCACGGTGCCGCCGCGGTGCAGTGTTCTGGTGCTCGTGCGGAACGACCTCTTTCATGACTACGAGGGCCTAGCGGACAGCCATAGTCCACTGCTGCTTAAGCGGGGACTTGCCGTTGCAAGAGGTCTCGTCCAACTACGTGACGGCCGCACCCACGTCCTCCTGACTAACTTTGCCAACGAATATCAGCACCTGGCCAAAGGCATGGCTATTGCCTTCCTCCACGACGTTGCTGAGGTTCCAGGTTTGTGCACCGTGGGAGGACCCTCTCCGGAGTATGCTGGCCCACATCACGTTCTTCAGTCAGTCAGAATAAATCCTGCCTTGCCGTCGGTTCAGAGGGATCTTCTGTCGGCCCTCTTGGCAGAATTTGCGGACTGTTTCGCTACGTGCTCGAAGGTCGGCCGAACTCCACTCGCCAAGCATCGTATCATCACTGACGAGACTACGCGACCCGTCTGCCAGCGCCCATATCGTGTTTCCCCGGTGGAGAGAGAAGCCATTCAGAATCAGGTTGCCGAGATGCTTGCAGACGATGTCATTCAGCCGTCCACCAGTCCGTGGGCATCGCCAGTGGTTCTTGTAAAAAAGAAGGACAATACTCTGCGTTTCTGCGTGGACTACAGGAAACTTAACAGCGTGACCAAAAAGGACGTTTACCCGCTGCCCAGGATAGATGACGCGCTCGACCGATTGCGGAACGCCAGATACTTCTCGTCATTGGATCTTAAAAGCGGGTACTGGCAAATCGAAGTGGACGAGAGAGACCGGGAGAAGACGGCTTTCGTGACGCCTGACGGCCTCTATGAGTTTAAAGTGCTCCCATTTGGTCTGTGCTCAGCACCGGCCACTTTCCAACGCATGATGGACACTGTGCTCTCCGGCTTGAAATGGCAGTCCTGCCTGGTGTACCTGGACGATGTCGTTATATTTTCGCCCACCTTTGACCAACACTTGGAGCGGTTGCGCATTGTGCTACAAGCGCTCAAATCCACGCAACTCACCATCAAAGCCGAGAAATGCCATTTTGGCTTTGAGGAACTTCGCTTTCTTGGTCACGTTGTCAGCGCACAAGGTGTTCGCCCGGACCCTGACAAGACTGCTGCCGTCTCAGGTTTTCCACGCCCAACTGACAAGAAGGCCGTTCGCCGGTTTTTAGGCCTGTGCTCCTATTATAGGCGCTTTATTCAAGATTTCTCGAAAATCGCGGAACCGCTGAACGCACTGACCCGTGACGACACACCCTTCCTGTGGGGGACCGACGAAGAGGCTGCATTTGTCGAGCTTCGCAGCCGTCTGCAAAGCACTCCGATACTCGGCCATTTCGACGAGCATGCTGCCACGGACATCCACACTGACGCCAGCAATGTTGGCCTTGGTGCAGTACTGATCCAGTGGCAAGACGGTGCAGAACGGGTCATCAGTTATGCTAGTCGGACACTTACGCGCTCCGAGACCAATTATTCTACGACGGAGAAAGAATGTCTTGCAGTGATATGGGCCATCTGCAAGTTCCGACCGTACCTCTACGGACGACCCTTCCGTGTGGTAAGCGACCACCACTCCTTATGCTGGCTGGCGAGCCTCAAAGACCCCTCAGGACGCTTGGCTAGATGGAGCTTACGCTTGCAAGAATACGACTTGACAGTAGTTTACAAGTCTGGCCGCAAGCATCAGGATGCGGATTGTCTGTCGCGCGCGCCTATCCCAATCAATACCGAAGAAACCACCGATGATTTTCCTTTCCTGGGCTCTGTTAGTACCACCCAAATGGCGCAGCTTCAGAGGGCGGACACGGAGTTGGCGCCGCTCATCGATTACCTCGAAGGCAGTGAAGCTCCCATTCCGCGTGTTTTTCTTCGAGGGCTTCACACCTTCACTTTACGGTCTGGTGTTCTCTACAAGCGCAACTTTGCCAACAGCGAAGAAGTGTTCCTACTTGTCGTACCATCACAGCTGCGGTCTGAGATCTTGAGTGCCTGTCATGATGCACCCTCCGCCGGCCACCTTGGAGTCAGCCGTACACTCGCGCGGATTAGACAAAAGTATTATTGGCCCAGGTTACTCCCATCGGTGCGGGCCTACGTCAAAACATGCCGTGAATGCCAACGTCGGAAGACTCCTCCATTGAAACCGGCCGGATTTCTTCACCCCGTCGATCCACCGAAGACCCCTTTCCATCAAGTGGGCATGGACCTCCTTGGCCCATTTCCGAAGTCTTCGTCTGGAAAGCGTTGGATAGTCGTTGCGACTGACTACCTCACACGGTACGCTGAGACCACGTCTCTTGCCAAAGGCACTGCTGCTGAAGTGGCGCAGTTCTTCGTCCACAACATTGTCTTGCGTCATGGAGCACCCGCCGTTGTTGTTACTGACCGGGGAACTGCTTTCACGGCCCGCTTAACCCAGTCCGTGATGACTCTGACGCACACGAGCCACCGACGTGCTACGGCGTATCACCCGCAGACAAACGGGTTGGTAGAGCGACTCAACCGCACACTAGCCGACATGCTATCAATGTACGTTGACGTCGAGCATCGAACTTGGGACGCCATTCTGCCGTACGTAACGTTTGCGTACAACACCGCCCTGCAGGAAACAACCCGACTGACCCCCTTTCAGCTTGTCTTTGGTCGCCAGGTGACCACTCCGTTGGATGCTATGTTGCCCGTCGACCCTTACTGCGACTCTGACGCTGACATCGACGTAGATACCTTCGTTCAGCGTGCTGAGGAAGCGCGTCAACTGGCCCGCCTGCGCATCCACCGTCAACAGGAGGCTGCCGCCACTAAGTACAACTGTGGACGCCGTTTCGTCAGTTATGCTCCCGGCGACCTTGTGTGGATTTGGATACCTGTTCGTCGCCGCGGGCTCTCTGAAAAGCTGCTGCGCCGATACTTCGGCCCTTACGAAGTAGTGCGCCGCATCAGTGATGTGACTTATGCAGTTGCTCCCGCCCCGACAGCTTGTTCATCGCGCCGGTCGCACCGAACTGAAGTCGTACACGTTGTTCGCATGAAGCCTTACCACGACCGGCTACCTGACTGAACTGCGGTCCACTGCAGCTGTGTTCTACCCTTTCGCTGACTTTTCTCTCCTAGCCGCATCGTGTCGATGCTGCAGAAGAGGGGGGCAGTGATACATGCATTCGAAGAAGAGACAGAAGTAGTGCATGCGCTAGAAGAGGAAGAAGTTAGTTGGCTCTCTCGCGCGCGCTCGAACCACTGGGTGACCGCCGCAGGTTTTTCGTCTCTGCGCGGGTGTTCTTTTTGGCGTTGCACGCTACAATATAGTGCTCCTTGAGCAGTCTCTGGGAGGCTATGTACCATTTATCAGACTCACAGAGGGAAAGAAGAAACCTTTATTTGGCAAGAAAGTTACGTAGGGCCTGGTTACACTGCCCTGTTATATAGGCAGCAGGTCAAGTTTACAGGTCATCACATAGGCGCATTTGAGGGTCCGCGTTGCATGTCCAGGTCCGAGCAGCAGGGTCTCCCCGTCGCCAGGATGCAGGATTTCCCTGAATTCTGGACAGTATGTTTGTGGACACAATGTAGAGTGGCCACTTTTTCACTCTGTTCACCGGTCCCATGTCATCAACATATTGCTGAATGCTCGCCAGCATCTCTTCCTGCAGGCGGACACGTTCACCCTCTTCCTTAAAGGGGCCCTGCGACGCAGACAAAGCATGAGGTTTGTATGCAGAGTAAGGAATATTGTAACTACTGAACGCCCAAAGAGACAGCCAAAATTATAATAGTTAATATTTTAATTTTCTCAAGACATGCCCACTTCGAGCTGATGGTATCGCGAAGGAGCAGCCATTTTCGACAGCAGAAATGAGGTGGCATCCAGATTGGCGCTGCCTTTGACTGGTTGGCCATCCAGATTGAATATTGTTTTTTCATACTCGCGAAATGGATCCAAAATATTATGACTGAGTACTCAAAGCTTTTCGCATGCCACAAAAACTGGAAAGTAGCAGCGCAAGAAAGCAAAAACCAATAAGAATACCGCTAGGGACGACAATTTCATTCCACTTCAAGAATTCGTGGGGGCGAGTGCAGTTCAAATCACACACAAAGGTGGCAGTGAAAAATAAGGAGTGCCAGTTGACATCTTTCCCAAAAATGTCAAACAAAGACTGGACAAGAGATGGGAGGCAAGGTTGGGGACAGCCGACAGCCTTCCAATCCTACTGACAAAGAAACATCGTGGAGCTTCCACTGTTGTTAGTCGTCCCTGCCCTGTCTATGGCACCGTGTTCACGGGGAAACGATGCTGTCAAAATGCACAGCTGTGGGTCACCCAGACAAAGCAAAAATTGCACGTAAGCTGCAGCTGCATGTGCGCTTGGCGCGGTTTTGATTGGTACTGTCCAATCTCAGTACTGGGTAAGTAAAACGCTAGTGCTGAAGTTCACTAATAAAGTCCTTAGGCTGTAGCTCCCAATTTTAATCCAACTGAAATGCCTCCCGGAGGCATTTGCATTACAGTGCTTTAAATAAACATCACCTGCAAGCTTCCGAAAAAAAAATTATTTCATGGATACTCTCAACCCTCTAGTTTAAGACTGGAAAGGCGACAAATTCTCAAGGGGAAGTGAAAAAAATAAACCCAGAGGTGCACGTTTAGAGGCAGCTTTCAATGTATCTCGTCATCCGAGAATTTCCAGAAAAAGCTTAAAAGTTTTTAGGATACAAAAAATGTCCTAGAAAACGAATCTACCACATAATCAAGCCACGTAAGCTTACTTGGCTAGTGACCTCAACAGTAAAGAGCCATTACGTCCATGAAAAGGGCTGGTTTTGAAACTGTGAAGTAGCAAGGTAGGTAGGTAGGAAAAACTTATTGCTCTAGAAAGGTGCTAGTAGCAGACGAGAAAGAAGAGGTCCATCTTCCTTCTTCTCACAGGGTCGGTGCACCTATTCCAGGGCTCCGCTGAGCTTCGCTGCTTGTTGGCAACCCAGATTGCCGCTGGAGAGCCGGCTCTCCGACTGTTCTGCACTCGGTTCTTTACGAAAGCTGTCGTTCTTTCTGCATTCCCACGTGATGTGGTACAACTATGGTTTGCTGCCACACCACAGGCAAGTGTCCCGATATTGCATCGGGTAAATCTTGCTAAGGATATGCAGGTTTGGGCACTACACTGAGAGGTCAGCTGAAAATATCCATTAATTAGCTCCTGTGCCAACTGAAGCCGAAAAATGCAATTTCTTTAAAACTGCAGTGTTAAAGAGACATTACATCACAAGTCGGGCACACATATCTTACCAAAGTTAATGAAGGACCTTTCCTTGACCTTTTTGGCTGTTTTCATCGTTAGTACTGGCAGCGACCTTAAATAATTTCCGCGCAACTTCCCATGTCTTCCTCTTCACATCTAACATCACTCGAAGACACCCACAACGGTGGGCATTGTGCCTCTTGTGGCCACATCTGGACGCTACGTAGGCATTGCACATGACTTCTGCAAAAAATTTAGAACAGCAACGTGTGCTGTTGTGCGTCTGTGTGTGCGCCCTGGCGGCAGGTCATTTTTGAATACGTAAACTTCTCTAAATATGCTGATGCACAAAGTGGATTGAAATTGCGTCATCAATCTTTTAGATACTATGATATCTATATTACGACTGAACAGCAACAAATAACTAGTTCCTTCTTTTCTGGTTGGTTTATGGTTTGGTTTATGGGGTTTAACGTCCCAAAGCGATTATGGCTATGAGAGACGCCGTAGTGGAGGGCTCCGGAAATTTCGACTACCTGGGGTTCTTTAACGTGCACTGACATCGCACAATACACGGGCCTCTACAATTTCTCCTCCAAAGAAATTCAACCGCTGCGGCCGGGATCAAACCCGCGTCTTTCGGGTCAGCAGCCGAGCACCATAACCACTGAGCCACCGCGGCGGTGTCCTTCTTTTCTGATGTACCCCAAACTGCTATCACTATACCACAGAATTTGTCTTTTTACATAGGAAAGGATACTTTCAAAAATTAGTGGCGGGCTTCCCTGCAACACCTGGTATATACCATGAGTCGGGCTGTCATCACTTCCCTATATCACAAACACATTAAATCTTTGCCGTAGGTCAGTGGTAGAAATGGTGGCTGTTTTATATATGGCTGTGATGTTGATGAATCAGTCACAAGCAGCGCCTCTCATGGATGTGGAACAAAAAGAAGCACAGCAGATACTTGGTACCCCAACTCCGATGGCCACAGAACCCCAGGCCATGACCGACGCCGCTGCTGTACACACTCTGACGAAGACGCGATCAGGCTTCAGAATGACTACATCAACCAGAAAAGCCCCGAGAACGCAAACTACCTACCATACACATACCCAACGAAGCCGTGAGCCGACGCACCGCAGGAGGCCATGTTATTACCCCAACATGGTGATGCAAAGCGCGAGCGGCTGTCAAGGGACACACCTTTCCCGTGACCTTTGTAGTACAACAGCATGTTCTCGCGACGTGATACTGGACATATTGAAGACTAAGAAATATTGAAGACTATTATGCTTATTATGTTGTCCAGATTCGATTCGAGAAAAGCATATTCGAAAATTTGCAATTAATTGGCAGCGACCGAATACTGCGCCAACATCAAGAACTCGGACCGTGGCAAAACGACAGTATACCTGAGCAGATTAGGAGAAGATCAATTCTAAAGTGTCGGCAAAATGATATGAAGGCATCCTCTCAACTTTTTCACACAACCATTTGTCACGTGGACTGCTGATGTTTGGGCACCGATAGGCTTGAACCTCAAAAAAGTGCGAGTGAGCTTTCACACGTGATAGGAACAAGGGTACCCGACCACGAGCTCGAACAATGTCGAAGCGAAAGCACACAGTTTCTCGCTTTATCCTTCCGTGTTTTTTTTATGCTAAACCCCACACCTTTAGCAGTATTCCTGTGACATCCAAAATTCTTTTTAGTGAGGGCTCTGAAATCTTGTTCACACAAACCGAGACATACAGGAAAGCCCATTAATAGAACACCACATACGACTCCCGCAGGGTGTCTAGTTGAAGTTTCACAGGCCATGCAAGGGACCTTTGAAGACCGCACCTTTTGGATGGCGTGTTTAGCTAAATAGAAAGCACTCGCAGAATGTCGCATCGAGCCCAAGAAGCCAACCTATGTTCAAACTTGATCAGTACAACCCAGGAATGACGGACGAGAAAAAGAAATAGCGCTTTCGTACCGAGTCCTTAAAGGGAAACTGAAGCAAAATCTTAAAATTGAACAAAAACGCAGGAAATAGACTCTCGGAATGTGATTACACCGAAATCTAGTCGTCTCTGCGCATATTGTTCAGCGGATGGTTTTATTTTCGAAGTTTCATGAGCGCGCGCCAAGCCCTCCCGGCCGAAGCGAGGTGAAGAGCGTGACGTCATGGCACCCTCCCGTGGCGACAAATATCGCGGCGCCGTTCGATGCATGAAGCTTCGCTTCGGACTGGTTTCGTCTTTGTTACTGCCTTCTTCAGCGCGTTCACTGGCCGTAAATGGGCCACCGGTCTTTCGCTCCGTCTCCTGTCGCCCATAAGAAAACATACGAGTAATAAATTTGCTTCATTTTTGTTTAGAGTGACGATTCTGCCACGTTTAGGCTAAGAGGGGCATCGGTTTATTGACAACAATAGTTCCCCTCCTAACCACCAGATGAAGCCACTAGTCTGAATGTCGTCGGGCTTCTGTTTTAAAAGTGAGAATGTTAGAAATGGTGTAAGGTCCGGAAAAAATAGCTGCATTTAGCGGACGTAAGAGTGCATATGGTTATGGTATGTAGAGAGCATCGATTAACATCTTGAAATATCTGTGTAGGCCGTGAGCAGACGACAGACATGGAAAAGCCGTGAGTAGCGATGGCAATCGTGCTTCTGCGGGAACGGTGGGCGCGCGGGTGTAATGACGTCTATAGTCGGATACAACTTAAGTCTGCAGTGAAGCTCCGCCCACAATCAGCCTCCGCGCACAAAATTCCTCCACGACGAAAAAATAGTGCACTGCTTAAGAGTTTCCTGTTACATAAACAAGAAGCTTAGCACAAGAAAAAAGTTATGAGCACTAGAATTTTGTTACGTGCAGTGTTTGATATAGTCAAACATTAAAAAACTGGTTTCGTTTGCTTTTTCGATTGGCCAGCGGAGTAATACAGGACGCCGCGGACCGCGGCCCAGTGTTAGCAACTGCTGTTTTTTTAAGTTGTATCCTACTATAGTCGCAGCTTCCACAGGCGGCCATGCGGCCGCCAGGTGCAACGATACGGCAATAAATCGCCAAAAGAAAACGTGTTATCCGCTTTTTTCGCTAAAATGCTTATCGCATTTATAAATTTTAGCAGTGAAGCTCTTGTTTACATGTAAAAGAGCGGCTCCAAAAGTTTGGTTCAGTATCATACCTTCATGCTTTAAACTCGATCTTCAGATGATTTGCAAAGGTATTGGTCGTTGGCAAGGTCAGATTTATAAAAGTCTGCGTGGTATTTGAACACGACTCAATACTAGGAAGTTCTCCAATACAAATTTATCCAAATGATTTCCAACCATGTAACACACATATAGTAAACACACTTGAAAGTCAAGAATATTAGTTCTCCCAACACAAAATTTCTGTTCTTAATAAATGTAGTGAAAATGGAGGGCCACATCTAGCTACAATCCTTTCCGATATCTGTCAAAAGATTATCATATTATGCACAAAAGTAGTGCTTACCTTGTATATTCATTCGAGGATGCGGTAAAAGGGCATTTATGCAGCCAAAAAAAACTTTTACTCATGTATTTTCAGCTCCGAACACACCTACCCAAAATTAAGTACACCATTAAATGTTTTCGCTTTACACTAGACAAATATTTTGACTCCAAGCCATGCGCTGATAACTTAAGCCCTGAGCTGGCACTAGCAGGCTATGGTCTCAAAGCTGAAGGCATTTTCATCTTCCTGTATAAAAATCATTTGCTTCTTTCTCTTTCATTTTCATATTGCATACCATTGCAAACCACGGCTTTGCACATTTAAAACCTATTTGGACACAACTGTTTGACTGGAAAAATTAGCGGTGTGAATGATGCCCTCTTCAAGTCTATTGCATTCGAGCAGTGATTTATTTTTCAGGGTGAAAATACTTCTCTTCACGTAATCCTCTTAACTGATTGTCTCCATTTCAAATGATAAGGCAATATGTAATAATCACTCATTACGGTTAAGCGTACTTGTGGTTCCTACCCATAACATTAAATATGAGTCAAAAAAATGTTAATTCACCAGTTAACGGAAACACGTATGGCCAATAACTGTTTCAGTATCGTGGTTCAAATAAGAAAAACCTTGCCGATAGAACTCTGCTTTCAACGTGGTGTTCTCCATAAAGAGGTTCCATCTTTCAAAGGTAAGTTAAATAAGTTGAGATGCCTACATGAAGCCAAAGCTTTGCAATCAAATTATATCATTCCTGCAGTGACGTATGTTTTCTATCATTCCAACTGATTACACCATTCCTCAATCCTGTTTCGGAAGCTGTTGCACTTATGACTGGATACCTCATGTGCCAATGCATGCTTTCGCTATTCACCCTACAGTCGTTTGCTGGTGTTTCCTGTGCAGTTTCATGATGAAATAAACTGAATGAAGATTTCTGGTGCTTCTCCAGAAATGAGCTTGCGACCTCACCTGGCAAACTTCCTGTGTCGTCAAAAGGAAGATGACATGGCACCCACGTGATGATAGCACTCTAGATAAAAATGTGAAGAAGGAAATATGAATAAGGAATATGATACGATGAAAATTCTCAAATATAAATTTATACAAATGATTTTCAACCATGTAACACACATATTGTTTACGCACTTGAAATTTTCGAATATTAGTTCACCCCACACCAAAGTTTTGTCATTAAAAAATGTAATGGAGGGGCACATCTAGCTGCAATCCATTATAACATCTGTGAAAAGATTACCATATTATGCACATAAGTGGTGCTTACCTTCAATATTCATTAAAGGATGCTGTAAGAGGGCATTTATGCAGCCAAAAAAAAACTTTTACTCGTGTATTTTCAGCTCTGAACACACCTACCCAAAATTAAGTACACCATTAAAAGTTTTCGCGTTACACTAGACAGATATTTTGACTCCAAGCCACACGGTGATAACTTAAGCCCTGAGCTGGCACTAGCAGGCTATGGTCTCAAAGCTGAAGGCATTTTTATTTATTTATTTATTGGTACATACTGTCAATCCCATATGGCATTATAACAGGAAGGGCATAAGTTGAACAGTCTAAAGCAAAGCACAATAAGGCAAGCAAGCATAATACAAAGGTAAACACTCAGCGTTGTGGGGGCAAGATGTTTAACAAAAACTCAAGAATGGAAGTAAAAGGGTATAAACTTTCAAATGGACGGAACAGAAAACAGTAATCATGGAACAGAACAGACACTGGAAGCCAATGAATAAATATTTTAAAAATAATAGGCAAAAATGGAAGGTAATGCAACGGAAGAACATATAGAAAAGCGCACACAATGAACACGATTTGTGCCTGACTGGAAGGCAGGTACATATGAAAAAGTACGTCAAGCATTTATTCCGTACCCAGTTGGTGTTCGACGAGGGCTACAAAGGTATTTAATGATGAGGAAGGTTTATCTTCCTGTATTAAAATCATTTGCTTCCCTCTCTTTCATTCTCATATCACATACTATTGCAAACCATGGCTTTCCACATTTAAAACATATTTGGACCCAACTGTTTGACTGGAAAAATTACCATTGTGAATAATGCCCTCTTCAGGTCCACTGCATTCGAGCAGTGATTTATTTTTCAGGGTGAAAATATTTCTCTTCACGTAATCCTCTTAACTGATTGTCTCCATTTCAAACGATAAGGCAATATGTAATAATCACTCATTATGGTTAGGCGTGCTTGCGATTTTAATATGACATGAAAAAAATGTTAATTTACCAGTTAACGGAAACACATGTGGCCAATCACTGTTTCAGTACCACGGTTCAAAATAAGAAAAACCTTGCCGATAGAATTCTGCTTTCAACATGGTGTTCTCCATAAAGAGGTTCCATCTTTCAAAGGTCAGTTAAATAAGTTGAGGTGCCTACATGGAGCCACTTCTGCGCATAAATAGGACCTACCATATAGACACGCACCATTCTAGTTGAGTAGCTTTGGAGCTCTCTGTAGATGAATCTGGGAAAGAATAAAAACCTGATACCCTTTCTTTTTCTAATAATGGGTCCAATGCATCAAGAAATGAGATTTTGAAATGTTTAATGTGAAATACGACAAACCTATTTACTTCAATATTTTGCCAGAAAAACAAAGTCAACCTTCTATAAGGTAGCCAATACCTCTGCTAGTCACATCTCCACTTTTTTGCTTGCCAGTTTGCTTCTGGAGCCTCTTTCATCTGCTCTGCACCTCCCTAAGTGCCTTCGGCGACTGTCCTTGTCACGCAACCATGTCATGATGTAACGCCACGGTTGTATGCCAAATGCCTTAGCAAGCTGCCGGAAATATCACAGGGCGGAAACTGGGGCCATGCTGTCATCACCGAATACGTGAACTGCATCTAAAATGATAATTAGGAGATGTGCATTCAGAAACGTCCTTTCTTTCCTGTGCACAGTCGGACTAGTTGGGTAAACCACTCAGTGGACTTTTGCCTTCACTTCTGGGGTCTTTCGAGCACAGAGTGTGACATGCATCCTTATCGCTAGCTAACATATCGACATATGTGGCCCAATCTACAGCATGCATCTTTTCCAAGTCTCTTCAACAAAAAAGAAAGAAACATCATTAAAATAACTACCTAGATCTCATGAAATCACGCACGCCACCTTAAGTAAGCAAAACATGGCCACATTCAATTAAACATACAATGTACCTTATTTGCTTTGTCTGCCAGGTGTTAAAAAATCAGCAGAGGTAAACGGAATTCCCAGTTTTGCTTCGGAATCATCTTTAACCGCAGAATTGCGAGCGGGTGTGAACTGCGGTGAATTTGGGTGCCCTTCCTCGCCAGTTCAAAACCCAGGCTGTTCAGAGAGAAATTAATAGAACATTAGGAATGGGCTGCTGGGAAAGAGCGCAGGAACAGGGACAAGATAAAAGAAGACGACGGGACAGGTGCTGCCTGTCCCGTCGTCTTTTCTCTTGTCCCTGTTTCTGCGCTGTTTCCCAGCAGTATGTACCAACTCGCTCAACTCGCCGTTTTACTGAAATTTGGAATGGGCCTAGGTGGCAGATGACGTTTTAGCTGCAAATTGTACGACAAATTAGCATTCCACTCAGATCTCAGTTATTCGCTCTTTAAGACTCTTTACAACTGCACAGAAATAGATGCGACAGGAAAACTCGGGATGCACTACATCACCGATACCCGCCCATGTGGAACGACATAAACATTGCATGAAGAAACAAAATGACCCCGCCCTGCGAGTGCTGCACGATGGTATTGTTCCAGCGCCTAATGCACATCTTTATTTAAAGCAGCAGGTTACCTCGCGCACTTGTTATACTAACCGAAGAGTTTTCGAGCTCTCTAATTACACGAAACACTGCAGGAACCAAAAAATAAGAAAAAAAAATCCCATCTAATTTTTCAGTATGCAAAAATGGAGAGGGAAGCCAAACATAGTCTATCATGAACTTTTTCCCGTGTTCTGTGAAATAAAGTGAGACAAGCAAGCATATTGAGAACAGAATATATAAATTTTTTCCCCTTCCGACGCGACAAAAAAAAAACAGAACAAAGAAAGGCATTGAGGTAATAATATAGAAAAATTCTTATAGTAGTTAGTTTTTGTTTGCTTGGTTCTAAAATCTCTGCACCGATTTGACATACGAACTGCAAAAGAATGTTGCTTTGCATCCGAAGCTGGACTGAAACTGCACCGCGTGAACACACACCTTACACTCAGAAATGCTGGCTCGACACCCAGTGCGTTAACTCCCTTGTTTCTTTCCATGCATCCAAGACAACTTCTATCGACTCACTCTGAAAGGCCTTGTGCACCCTGGGTGAACCCACGTGCCTGACCTTCGTCTGGATGCGATGCAGGTATTCTACACGAGCTCTGCAAAAATTAGCACACACAACGAAGAATCCTCTTGAAGCAGCACAAATATCTCATGGCTGGAGATCTACCCTGCAACACACACACATCGAAAGTATCTAAGAATGAAGCCAAAGTAGGGTGTGAATTTAGGACTGTGAATTCCTTATGCTTGCAGACTGGGTAATTCAGTGTATGTGAGACCTATTATTCAAACGAGCTTCACGTTCTCGAATAATAGATGTAAGAATTTTATAAACATAATTACACCCCCTCATCGCCAAAACCACCATTTCACACTTTCACTACACATATATCAGGATGATGTAAGAAGCATTTCTAATCTTCGTTCTCTGACTGATGTCCGAAGTCTACGTCATCCCCGCTAGGAGCTCCCTGTGTAAGCAGCACGTCTTCCGCTCTACCACGTCCCGGCAGGTTACTCTTCCTGGTCCTGACACTGTGCTGAGTTAAAGCTCGATTAACACAGAAACAATGAAGATAGAATGCAGAGAGAAGTACGAATAGTTGACTGAAAGTAGTTTTATGCCACAGCGAGTCATAGAGAGCCCGGTACGAATTCTCTTGAAGGAGCAGAATCCTGTAAGCGAATTAGTGATGCTGCTGTGTGTGGCAGTATTTTGTGCAGACTATGTACAGAGAATAAAGTGGAATGACTTTCGCCAAAATCTGGGATAGCGCCTCTTTTAATTAAAAAGAAGCCGTGCTTTCCATGCTGACAAAGACTCTGCATATGGCAACCGTGCACAGTCCAGTCTTCTACCTGTGCCCCTGTCGTTCTTAAATTTGTTCAATTTGGGCACAGGCCCAATGGACACTTTGATGCATTGGAAGCACGAACACTTTACGCAGCGTCAGCCATCGCAATGAAGGCCGGTTGCCTCAGGCTCAAGCCGGTGGGCAAATGGCCGCGGCGTCGCTATTGAGAATCGTCGAGAAACGTACCAGCGCCATCCTGAACTTGCAGTAACATTCTACAGCTTGGAAATCACAGCTTTCATAATATTACAACAAACTGCAAAAAAGTTACAAGAATACGAGTAGGCAGAATCAGTTTTTTGAACATTGCGCAATAAAGTTAAGGTAATCCACGTAAGTATTTGGAAATGACTTCAAAGTGACTGCCAAAAGCCAACCTAAAAGCATTTCACACAAGTTCGTAGAAATATACAAAAATTTTTTGCATGATCTGATACTATTAACACCGTGAATCTAATTTAAAGGAGTTCTAGAAGACATTCAGAGGAGAGCACAACACGCTTAATCCCTGCAGTGTGTTGCCATAAAAACCTGAGCCAAATAATACACTTCTGAATGCAGCAGAGAACCCAAAATCACGTGCGACAACCAAATTTCACATGCTTAGCGCTCCAAATTTTCCACAAGTGCAAACAATGCCTAACAACAGAATCCTTACCTTTATACATTGGCAGGGGCAATGCTTGAACACTGCCATGTGGAACTGTGCTCCTTTAAAGAGAAATAGGCGTCAGTGCCAGAGCCTTTCATAAATCTTTCTTTAAACAGGCCAAGATGACAAAATTTCCAGTTTCAGAACAAGGCCTACTTTGCTTCTGCCAAACGCTCTCCTTAAAACCTAGGAACGACAACTTAACACATTTCAAGCTCAAAACTAAACACGCAACTTTACACATCACCTGGCACGGTCAGGCCAGAGCCAGGCCTCTCACAAACCAGGAAAAGTTAAAAGAGCCACATCTTTGCAGGCTACTAGGAGAGCCTACAGATAGGCATCAGTAATTTATAGATCACAGGTCTCCATTTCTACACTTCACAGTATGCAACACCATGGAATTTCTTGACTACCTAAGTGCTCACGCACTAACATTTTCCCCAGCTTTTCAATGAAGACTGTGATTGGCCCTTCGTTGGGCTCGAAAGTTGGCAAGCCGGCAGAAGAGCGGCAACCTTCCAGCGTGCAAAAAGTGACAAGAGGAGAGGGAAAAGCGTGAAGACACTGCAAATAACAATTTCACTAAAGATAACTCAACTTCTATGTAGCGCATTATAATTTGCTTGGTGGTGAAACTGCATTCGCTGCTTAACAAGAGGGTCTTAGAAATAAATTTTTATTAATGAAGTCACAACTATGAAATCTTCAGAGAACATGCATTTTTGCGTGTTGATTCCAAATATGTAATTTAATTTAATAGACAACAAGTCCTTGTGCACTTACGCAATATGTTAGGTAACTTTTGCCGAGGGTTTGAAAGAAATTCTGCTGTAAGGAACTCGTTAGACTACATGCCACTGGTTTCTCTTGACATAAAGCTATGCAAAAGGGTAAAATTATCATCCTGCCTCTTATAGAAGGTGAGTAACAGGATTTTGAAATCATCAGTTTCTTCCAGCTTGTGAAGTGGCAAATTCAAAACCCTATAACTCAACTTCTATGATAGGCAGGATAATAATTTTGCCCTTATTGCATAGTTTGATGTCAAGACAGACCAATGGCGTGCGTCCTAGCAAGTTTCCTGCTGCAAAATTTATTGAAAGCTGTCGGCAAAAAGTTGCATAACATATTATATAAGCTCCCCCCTCAAGTGAGCTGAGGGATCAGAAAAAAAAAACTCATGCTGAATTATCAGTCTTTTTTAAAACTTCAAATTTACTGTTCTATTATAGTGAATTACATGGCGCATTGAACTCGAAGGCATTTTTCTATTGCCTTCTTTTTTTTCTTTCTTTTCTTTTCAGAAGCTGAATACGCTTTCAGCCCCTGGCCCACCTACTGCATCTGGTTTCTCAATTAGTCCCATTCGATCCTTTGGCCTTCGTTTGCGAAAATTAACTACAAGCGGAAATTTAAATTCCTTCCACCCCACTGGGGCAGAGCACAACTAACCTGACAGGGACTCCACGTTTATGTCGATGGAGCCCTCGGGGGTGCTGGACGACTGTGAATTCTGGATGGAGTGCAGGCTCACAAACCCGTCCGTCTTGAGACGTGACAGCTGCCGGAGGGTGCGGCCACCATTCATGTGGGCAGCCTGCATAAGGACCACAAGACACCCGCCTGTGGCCACTGCCCAGTTTGCATGCAATCATTCCGTTACGTGGCAAGTATGAGGGCTAGCTTCTTGTACGAAATGCATGCCTGGAGGTTTTCACGCACCTCATGCCGTTCACCACTTCACAGGTGTAGCTTTCGAGGTCCTGCTGACACTCAAGCGTCTTATCGTCACTGTGTTATTGCCCTGCCCGCAACTTTGAGACTGGCAAGGAAGGCTCTTCCTCCCGGAATCAGGAAGCAGCTGGTTTGTATCAGCTGCATTGTTAGCAGATTTCTGCAAGGCACCGTACCACCTAGCCCATAGCACTGCTTGAGCCACAGCTGGCCTGCGCGTCCCGATTCTATGCTCCGCTGCTCTCAATGATGCACCGTAATGCCTCAACTCATATGCATCTTATGGTGTACTATGACATCTCACTGTGTTGCTCCTTCTCTCCTGCGCACACTCCGCTTTTCCCCTCAAACCACCGCGGTGGGTCAGTGGTTACGGTTGTCATCTGCCGACCTGAAAGATGCAGGTTCGATTCCAGCCATGGTGGTTACATTTCGATGCAGGCGAAATGCTAGAGGCCCATGTACTGTGCGACGTCAGTGCACTTCAAAGAGCCTCAGGTGGTCGAAACTATCTGAAGCCCTCCATTACTGCGTCCCTCATAGCCTGAGTCACTTTGGGGTGTCAAATTCCATTAACCCTTTTAAGGTTTTTGCCGTATATGTACGGCGGCGGTTTTCTGTCCCGCAAGGTCTTTGCCGTACGGGTACGGTTTCGATCTTCCGTTTGAAATTTTGCGCCAAAAGAACAATGCGTGCTCACTGGGGGGTGCTGCCACCCCTTTGGACTTACAACAAGTGTTTGAATTTTGTGCTGCCTTCTTACGGAGATAAGCAGAACTTATGTCTAGCTTTAGCGCAGCGGCACAGACTGCGGCAACACCCCTTTTGTAGTTTTGGTTTCGCCGCGTAATCGCAACGGAGTCGCGCGAAATTTGAGTTTTCTTTTTGGCAGCACTATCTTGTAGTGGCTGCCGAAGTTGATCTCTATCTTTATTGGCGCTGCTCTTAGCTTGCTTACCACCGTTGCTCGCGAGGTATTCTCGCCCTCTGTGGCAACACGCCTATGCGGTTTCGATTCCGCCGCGGGATCGCAACGGAGTCGTGCGAAACGTGTTTTCTCTTTGTGGGCACTGTTTTGCAGAGGCGGCGAAAGTTGATTTCTATCTTTATTGGTGCTGCTCTTAGCTTGCTTATCACCGTTGCTATTCTATTCTATTGAACATTTTCCAGTTGTGAGTGATGCTGTCACCAAAGTACTGTTCCTAATTTTTTTTACTATTTATTCTCGATTATATACATTTTGTAGATTCAAGATCCGCAATATAAAGTAATTTGACTACCTGGGAAAGTTTTCTTCAAAATAATTTGACCCTCAAAGGGTTAAAGCAAAAGTAAAGCTTCCCCTCAACTCTCCTCCGATTCCTGGTCCCCTCCTGCCCCCCTCTCCACCTTTCCATGTGTGATGGTGGCCACTTAATAATATATGCGCCAGTGCAGACATCGCAAAACCAGGGGAGCACGCCTCGAACAGCGACCGCTATTAAAAAACATCAGAAAATTTGGAACTAACAAACAAGATGCGCAGCAGCCAGCAAACTCCATAAACATGGACCAGGAAAAGTGCATTACCTAAATGAGGCAAGCTGCTGTTAAAAGACGTTTAACAATAATTAACTGCTTTGCGGCTTTTGGTTTCTTCGCGTGATCGCAACGGAGTCGCGCGAAATTTGAGTTTTCTTTTTGGCAGCACTATCTTGCAGTGGCTGCCGAAGTTGATCTCTATCTTTATTGGCGCTGCTCTTAGCTTCCTTACCACCGTTGCTCGCGAGGTATTCTGGCCCTCTGTGGCAACGCGCCTATGCGGTTTCGATTCCGCCGCGGGATCGCAACGGAGTCGTGCGAAACGTGTTTTCTCTTTGTGGGCACTGTTTTGCAGAGGCGGCGAAAGTTGATTTCTATCTTTATTGGTGCTGCTCTTAGCTGGCTTATCACCGTTGCTATTCTATTCTATTGAACATTTTAAGTTCTTGCTAGACAATATTCGTGGAGCGGTGTGACTTAACATCTCAGGCATACCGCAACTGTATTAGATCCCCCTTAAGAAGCCTTTTATAGCCGTAACAGAGCCCACTTGATCTAGACATTTTTAAGTCTAGCTTTTCTGCAAACAACACAGCCTATGCAGATAGATCGCACAAACAGCCTCCCGAGCCTTCTGACCTCTCCCTCACAATCTGTTCGTACCAAAGTTACTACTCCCACTAAGGTGTCCGGTTTCTGAAGTCAAGAACGGTACGTGACTGCCTCGCACCACTGACATCAGCAGTTATTGCCAAGGTGGCAGCCAGTGAATGAACGTCGTGCGGTATGAACGGCTTTCAGACTTAGTCCTTCGTGGGCGGACGCTTTGTACCGCAGCACTTTGCGGGCTGTGTAAAATTGCGCAGATAACCAAAAGAGCGGGTGCATACTCTGCGATATTAGCCGGAAGCACGAGGCGACACTACTACTGCACGACTGTGACTATACGTGAAAACGCCAGCTTGCCCAGCTATTATATTTCAGCGAGGTAAACCCCTGTCACTATATATTTCATCTCAGGGCAAAAAGCCAGCTGCCGAACCCCTCGACAAACTTATATGCGAAGATATTGTGCGTATGTCGGACGTGTAATCACCATCTTAATGGTCAGCTGTACACGAAATGTAATGAATACGTGACACTTGATTAGCAAATACCCTCGGTCTTTCCTGTAAAGACCATTCGCACAGGCAATGTAGATGGCAACATACTAATTCGGATCTGATAAAAAGGAAGCCTTCCAGATTGTGCCAGTGGCATTCCGAGCCTTTCCAAAGTGTGGTTCACGGCTTAAGCATAACACTACTGCCAGAATGATGGATATACTCTGTAGCCAAAATACTGTGTTCGTCGCCAAGAGTAGCTCCACACCCTGTGATAGCTTACTTTTTCAGAGCAGCATGCCACTTATATCTAAAAAATGCATCTTTGAGGTAGTAAGATGGATTCTGCAATATAGTACTAACAATTTTGGCGGATGCCAGAAAACAGATGAATGCTGGTAACTAGTAAGCTGGTCAACTTAATTTGAATAGTTAATTTTTTAACGATTAGAGAAAGGCACTTGATTGCAAATGGAGATTTTGTAGCTGGCCATCAGCAATAGGCAAATCAGTTTTTAGAATTTCGAAAGCGCGATCACCGTGGGCACTGTGATTCAAAAAATTCCAAAAACTTCACGCGCGATTCGAAAATTCCCTTCTGGCAAAGCACACATAGTGACATCTGCTTTTGTACATCACTCCAAGGGGGCAAGATTGCAAATTGGTCGAATCGCACATTATCTTGAGAAGCAGAGCAGGTTTGAACCGGTTTGGTTTGGTTTGGTTTATGGGGTTTAACGTCCCGAAGCGACTAAGGCTATGAGAGACGCCGTAGTGGAGGGCTCCGGAAATTTCGACCACCTCGGGTTCTTAACGTGCACTGACATCGGACAGTACATGGGCCTCTAGAATTTCTCCTCCAAATAAATTCAACCGCCATGGCCGGGATCGAACCCGCATCTTTCGGGTCAGCAGCCGAACACCATAACCACTGAGCCACCACGGCGGCCAGGTTTGAACCATTACGACACCAAGCGCTTGTACCGTCCTCTCTTTTGTCAGGAGAGCAGCTTGGGCATGTTGGTTACTCATTTGTGATGGAACAGCAAAAAACACCAGGGGCAACAGACACGTGCTGACTTACAACTCATTTTAATTTCGAAGAAACAGGGCTTCTTAACTTCTTCACACCCTGAAAACACTTGCATCACAACTATATCGTTAACGATATCATTTCTGATGGATGAGCTTCCTGCTCAAGTGTCTCAGATTTTAAGACCTGCGACTTGAGTTCAGTAGAGGGCATGCCTGCGGGACCTATGAGCACGTGATTTTTGAATCATATGTAAAATTCTCGAAATCTTCTGAGCCACAATGCAGATAGAAATTGAGTCATCAAAATTTTAGATACTATAATATGGATATTATGACTGGCCAGCTACAAATAACTAGTTCTCTCTCTTCTGATGTACCCCAAACTGCTATCACTATACCACATAAGTTGTCTTTATACATCAGAAAGCACACTTTCAAAAATTAGTGGCGGGCTTCCCTGAAACACCCGGTATATACATTGAGTCGGGCTGTCATCACTTCCCTATATCACAAACATATTTAATCTTCGCCGTAGGTCAGCGGTAGATAGGGTGACTTTTTTATATATGGCTGCGATGTTCATGAATCAGCAACAAGCAGTGACTCTCATGGATGTGGAATGAGAAGAAGCGCAGCAGGCACTTGGTACCCCGACTCCGATGGCCACAGAACCCCAGGCCATGACCTTCGCCGCTGCAGTACGGACTCTTGAGCCCCCAATGACACCCCATACGTCCTCTCCACCATGAACCACTTGTTCCAAAATGCTGTCTCCCTGTTTCTGCCTGACCAGCCTACAGGCAACGCTCAAACGCCATGAAATGCCACGCCTAGAGCTCTTCCGACAACCGTCTGCTACGATTCCAATGCGCTGAGGCCGCATATTCTTCGTCACTGCACCTACAGAAGAATCGGCCTGCACAGCAACTTAATTGATGCCCCGTGACCAAAACGCAGCCAATGGCCCCAGACCTGCACAGAGAGGATTACGGGTCATTGAGCTGCCTGTTCCACTCACCATCACTGTCCACACCACGTTTTGCATTGCTGGGCCGCAGCTACACAGCGGCTGTTCGCGGAAGGTGCCGCAGTTCCGCAGAGGAAACCAAAGAATGCAACTTTTGGAGGTGAGGTTGCTCACCAGCGAAACAACGAAGATCCTCCACTGAACACGCTGCATGAAGATGTTGGATCTGCCACGCCGACGCCGCACACAAACATGAGAATTATGAAGGCGCGATCGGGCTTCAGAATGACATCAACCAGAAAAGCCCCGACGACGCGAGCTACCCACCATCCACATACCCGACAAAGCCGTGACCCGACGCACCACAGGAGGCCATCGTATTACGTGAACAGGATGATGCAATGCGCGAGTGGCCATCAAGGGACACACTTTTCCTGTGACCTTCGTAGTACTACAGCATGGTCTCGCGATGTGATACTGGGCACAGATTTCCTTAATGAGCATCAGGTGATAATCAACCAGCGTTCCAAGCTCATCACACATTCAAGAAACGAAGCTTTCCCTTCGATGACAAGCACGAAGAAGCATGTTGGCCTGAGTGTCTGGATGAACAATGGAGCATCCCAAGCCGGTCAAGCGTCATGGTCACCGTAGGTGCCACAGATGCCAAGAACATGAAAGCTCTCAACCAGGGGAACACGAAATTGGTTCTAGAGCGCGGAATCGGCTTCGCAAGAAGCATAGTACACTTCCGCAATGGCCAAACTGAAGTGCTGCAGACGAACTTCAGCGAAGAATACCGGCACGTTAACAAAGGAACAAGGATTCCTTTCATCAACGAACTATCCAACATTCTTGATGCCTTCACCCTTTCCCGTCCAGACGATTCACCTAAGGAAGATCGCAAGCACGTCTTAGACATAAACCAAGCGCTGCCCCAGAACAAACAAGACCAGGTCCGCTGTCTGCTTTGAAGCTACAGTGAGTGCTTCTCGTCATTGCCGAAGGCTCGACAAATGCAGTTTGCCAAGCATTGTATTGTAACCGACCAGCACGCCAGACCTCTCCAAAACAGCCCCTACCGTGTGTTGCCCCGAAATGCTTTGCGACGATGTCATTCAGCCATGAAAGAGCCCCAGGTGGCACCGGTTGTTCTAGTGAGGAAGAAAGGCGGCGCACTGTGATTCTGCGGTGATTACCGACACCTGAGCAACATAACAAAGGACGTCTACCCTCTTCCTCACATGGATGCCACACTGGACCGGCTGTGCATGTGCTACATGTGTATGCATGTGCTGCGTAAAAATTGTGAACTCATAAAATCAATATAAAGAATGCTATTTATGGATTGAGTAACTCACTGATTGATTGATTGATTGATTGATTGAATGATTGAACCTTGTACACGGGAAATTCTCTTTCCAGCACATAGGATAGCTCTTGCTCACGAGTCCCATTAGCAGAGCATGCCACAACCACTCGAAGATGTCCGCCCAACAGTGGTTTTCAGCTTCAGCAGGCATAGCAATACTTAATTGCAAATCTGCGCGTCAGCGTCTAGCATCTAAGCTGGGACAAGGCATCAGTATCGAACTGGCCGCAAATTTTATCGGAATCTATACAGGCGTGTCGCAAAATTCTAATTTGGAATAGCAGCCTAACATTCACACGACCTCGGTTATATACAACGCGGTTGACAATCACGGCGCTCTCGTTACTCCTTTTCCATGAGCGTCCTTAACAGCTCTCGGCAACTGACGTTGAATGCAGTGGTGCCATCACTGTGCACCTTGCCTTCGGCTCACCCTCATAAACCTTCTTTCTTTTTCCTGCAGGCCTCATTTCTGGTACTCCCACTGCAAACGACGCTGTTGCTTCGGCTTCGCTCTGAACCGCCGATATCCAAAGTGCCGAAGCAAATGCCAGAGTGCATGCACAGCGAAAGAGGAAGCAAACGACGACACCAAAGAAGAATGACGTGGCCGCAAACGTCGACACAGAAGCACGCTTCAAGTACGCCCTCCCGCAGATGTGCAGTGTTTGCACTTCTTGCCTCTTCGTGGCCCATCAGGCTCGCGAACGACCCTGAGGATGCCTCGCCCCGTGGAGAGGTACACGAGTGACCCCATCACTACCGAAGGTGGGGGAGGAGTCGCCCGCGGGATAATGTAGTTCGTGCCCAATTAACTCCACTTAAGAATCTAACCGCCGAATTCAGAAACGCTCCTCGACTCGAAACTCCACTCCGACTGCTCCTCGAAGCCAGATTTGCATTTCATAAACCAACCTCGACTCGAGGCGCTCTCGAGTTGAGGAGCGGAGCCAAGTTTTCCCTCGAAAATGTCAAGGTAGCGGCTGCCCACCCTCGAGCGCTCCTCGAGTGCTCCTCGAGTCGTCCAACATGGCTGCCGATCGGTCCTTCGCCGAATTCATCGAATTTGTTTTAAGGATTGACGAACTTCTTCATGACACAATGAGAAGGCAAGATGGTGACGTGCCAAGACAGCGTTTGCGAGACCGGCTGAATCCACTCGAGCACTTCACGGACCGCGAATTTCTATTCCGGTACCGCTTCACGAAGCAGTCCGTCGTGCTCATATTGGAGAGCCTGCCGCTTCAAGAGAGCACTACAAATCGCGGTTTGCCACTATCGCCGATGCTGCAGCTTTTGGTTGCACTGCGCTTCTACGGCTCGGGCACATTCCAGACGGTCGCGGGGGACCTCGTGAACGTCTCCCAGCCAACGGTGTGCCGAGTCGTAGAACGCATTTCGCGACTGATAGCAAGCGCGCTCTTCGGCCGAGTGGTGAAATTTTCGGAAGACCTCAGCAACACCATGCGCGAGTTTTACGAGATCGCTAACTTTCCGGGAGTGACCGGGTGCATCGACTGCACTCACGTCCGTATCAAACGGCCGAGTGGGCAAAATGGAGAAGTGTACAGGAACCGCAAGGGGTACTTCTCCATTAATGTGCAGGTAAGCTGTTTCTATTCCTCCTTCAAAACGCGAGTAGGGTAGCAAACCGATTATTCTTTCGGTTAACCTCCTCCTCTTCAAAACGCGATCCCCTCAAAAAAAATAAAATGATGCTGATTTGACTGTAATTAGCAAGGGTACTGAGCACATGTGTGGAATGCATCATGCTCTTTAACAAGATATGACAAACATGCATGCAGCACTTTAACTTCATTACGTAAAGTGATCAGCATTTTCTCACTCAGGCATTCTCTTTTTCACTCACTGCAGACAAAAATTTTTTGGAAAGCATTCTAGTTATTGAATGGTACTTCACAGCAGTTAATAAATATGCAGTATAGGAAAATCCAATAAGATATCGGCGATTATGCATGAAATTTTGATGTATCAAATGCAGTAATGTGTTTTTCACAATCATTAAAATGCTAAAGATGATGAGCTGGCTAAAAATGCACTAGGTCAGCCTGAATACTACATAACTATTTTGTTTAATCATTTTATTTTGTTGGACTGCAGAATGCACACAGGCTGTTATATAGTCATTAAGCTCACTGAATGTAAAGATTTAAATATAATCTGCAGATTCCAATGCAGCTGCCCACTGTAGTATCCATTTATATTCACCTCAAATGTACAGTGTGTGCAAGACATTTTGGCAGCATGCCTACTATGCATATCTTATTTATACCTTGCAGGCGGTGACGGGGCCAAAACTCCAATTTCATGACCTGGTTGCAAGCTGGCCAGGATCCGTACATGACAGCCGCATCTTCGACAACAGTCGTGTACGGGTCCTGTATGAGCACCAGCGGCTACCTGGCATACTGCTTGGAGACGCCGGCTACGCATGTGTCTCCTACCTGACGACACCGCTAACCAATCCAGGAGCCCCTGGGAGCCCAGAGGCCAGGTGCGTATACATTGTTATTGAAATAATAACACGAGATGTCCCACACAGAAAAAATATTGGACCCAATTGTCAAATTAATGGGCTTTTAAGAGATGTGATAATGCTTAAAAGTGGTTGTGTTTGTCATGCAGGTATCAGGCAGCTCATATCAGGACACGGAACACTGTGGAACGTGCATTTGGAACATGGAAGAGGCGTTTCCCATGCCTAGACATGCGCCTGCAACATCTGCCTGCGAATTCCATCACCATCATCACAGCCTGCTCTGTTTTACACAATCTGGCAGGCATGTACAAGGACCCATGTCCGCCTCCTTTGCCGTCAACGTCAAATGGGGCACAGCGCCAAAGGCAACAAGAGATGCCCCAACCGCAACCAATGGACTCTATTCGCGGTAACCAGGCACGCAGGCGCCTTATTGTGAGATGCTTTAATTAGTTTAAAGCATCTCACAAAAAGGCACTACTCTCCCTTAATGGGAAGTAGCAGGTCCGGCTTCAGCCGACTTCTCAACATCTTCCGCACATTACAGATGGATCTCTCCAGTGTAGTTATTTAATACTATTGTTTTTTCCTATTCATCATCATCATCAGCCTGACTACGCCCACTGCAGGGCAAAGACCTCTTCCATGTCTCTCTAATTAACCCTGTCCTTTGTCAGTTGCGGCCACTGTATCCCCGCAGACTTTTTTAATCTCATCCACCCACCTAACTTTCGGCCGCCCCCTGCTACGCCCGCCTTCGCTTCGAATCCACTCCGTAACCATTAAGGGCCAGCGGTTATCTTGCCTTCGCATTACATGCCCTGCCCAAGCCCACTTCTTCCTCTTGATTTCAACTGGGATGTCATTAACCCGCGTTTGCTCCCTCACCAACTCCGCTTTCTTCCGAGCTCTTAACGTTCCACCTATCATTTTTCTTTCCATAGCTCGCTGCGTTGTCCTTAACTGAAGCTGAACCCTCTTTGTTAGGCAGAGAAAACCTTGTAGATACACACTTCCATATTGAAATGGCTGCACAGTTGCTTCATAAGCACCAGCTAAAAAGTTTAAGAGAATGCATCCACAAAAAGTGTCAGTGCTTCGCTTCATGTCCCAAAACAAGACCTCTGATATAAGTGTCACAGTGCAGTTCAAACAAGAAAAAAAGACAGCATTTCTGGAATGCAATAATTACATGAGAGCTTATCTGTGAAATGGAAAATAATTTATTAAAGGAACAGAGACAAACACAAACTGGCCTGGCACTTGCGGCAAAAGCAGATCACAATAGATCATACGTCCTATACATTTAGGCAATAATGTATAATGTAAATAATCTTGTAAATAATTCACTAATGAATTATTCAGACAAGGCACTTCAGGCAAGGCTGCCAAGGAACTCATCCAAACAAGGGTTACAAGAGGGCAACAAAACATTATCACTACTACAATGCATTCCCTGAAATCATTCCTGGAAGTGGTATCTCACACAGATACACAACTAAAAAATCAGAAGAGAACATTTACTGCATTGCATTCAGTGTGGAAGCGTGGATTTGGGTACATAGAAAGCGACAATGAGTGGGGAGTGCCACAGGACGGAGCTGACGGAAATCGCACCACTTTCTGTGGGATTCATCGTTAGAATCTATGAAGCGTGATAACATTGTCTGGCCTGTAAGTACTGGTGGCCTTAGTCCATCTATATGTACAGCACAAAGTTTCTGGTTTCATGTTTTTCGTGAGACTAAAAACACCCAATACTGCATGCATTCTTGCAAGTCAATTTAATTTAGTTCATGTTTTACTGGACCTCATTGTCTTTTCTGTTTGTGATCACCTGTGTTTATGGGGCTTCACGCCTGAGCTGTGTCTGGCTGTCAGTTTCCTAACTGTTCGTTCTTCCCTTGAGTACCTGTTTTCAGTGGTGAGGAAACGGTTGAACAAGGGTTTAAATTTTGTGCTCTCTCCTCTGGCCTTGTACTGCTGTGTGTATTTTGGTTTATGTTGACACAACAGACAACAGTATGTAAAATGCCATTCTCGTCGTGTACCAAGGCATTTTTCTATCAGCTACATAGCGGGACATTGCCAATTAAAGCATAATCAGAAAAAAAGGCCTTTTTGTATCCTCAGTAAACTGCCACTTTTGTGATGCTCCTGAAACAATTCAGCATTGTTTCATAGGGCGCAAAGATGCAGTATTCTTTTTGGGATGTCTTACAACAGGCATTGAAAAATAAAATTTAATTTAACACTGCATTCTGTATGATATCTGATTGCACTGCCATTTGTTGATGAACCCTTACTGGATTGCACGCAGCCTCTGGAAAAGATGCACGACAGACCAAAAATGCGAATCTGTTTCTACAAAAGACAACTTTGGCGGTGATTGTTCATCTAAATGAATTGTGTGCTCATCAGACTGAGTTGGAACCAGAGCGGCAACCATTCCTAGTGCTGTGCTCGTCATTGGCCTTTTTATAGTGCATCATAGCGTGCCTTCCATTATGATGTGGTAGGTGCGCCCTGTGTTAGGTCTTTTATCGTGCTTGGTTGTTTAGGTGTGTCTTATTATGCAGTCTGTTGCATTGCGATTGTTTCCTCCATTGTTTGTACTTAGTTCATGTACATAGAGCATTGCTGCACTGTAATAAATACTATGCTAAAAAATACCTCTGTGGTTTTGTGCAGTGGCCCTTAAAGCTGATCTGTTCATGCCGCCACAGGTTTGACTAACAGACGTGGGCATTGATGTAATTTCTCTTTACTAGGATCTGAACCTCCAGACAACTGATTTCGCTATAAAGCAGAATAAAAAAAGCATAATTAAACCTGGGCCAGCAATGAATGCACAAGTGTATACTCCACGAGATTCCTGTGAACACATTTAGAAACACAAAACTGCTCATGACAAAAAGTACTAATAGCTGACGGAAACACAAGCACTTAAGGCTAAAAACAGGTCACGGTAGCTCAAGCGCACTACTTATTTGAGTAATGCACCTATCACAAATGTGATCACAGGCACTGTGCTAAAAGGCATACAATGATTAATGAAAACTGTCCTTCGGACAAGGCTGCCAAGAAATTTGTCAAGACTGTAACAAAACATTCTTCTGACTATCGCGCATTCTCTGAAATCACTGCGGTAAATGGCAGCTCACACAAATGCGCACGACTAAAAGCAATATAAAAAAAAAAACACTGGGCCAGCCAGCAATGAATGCACAAGGGTATACTCCATGAGATTCCCGTGAAAACATTTCAAAACATAAAACTGCTCATGACAAAAAGTACTAATAGCTGACGGAAACACAAACTGGCCGGGCACTAAAGGCTAAAAACAGGTCACGGTAGCTCAAGCACCCAACTTACTTGAGTAATGCATCTATCAGAAATGTGATCACAGGCACTGTGGTAAAAGGCATATAATGATTAATGAAAACTGTCCTTCGGGCAAGGCTGCCAAGAAATTTGTCAAGACCGCCCTTGCCCGTCCGCGGTAGTCTCGCTCGCACTCTCCTGCGTGCTGCTCATTCCTAATGAAACGCCCGCAAGCTGAAAAGAACGTACTGAATAAACAGCGCGAACGAAGACGAGCACAGGAAAACGGGCGAAAACGGACGAAAACGGATGTTCAATCGGACGATCGCACCAAACAGCCAAACTGCGACCCGTGGATGAGTTGCCAACGCTAGCGCGAACTGCTCCGGTCGGCTCGCCGACTGGCTTCAATTGGCTCGCAGGGACACACTTCGCAAAACGCGAAGAGGGATGCGTTTTTCGAGTTAAAATGCCCAATCACTACCTATAATCATGCAAACCGACAACGTACGTTATTATTTCGCAGCTGCGCGGCGTTTGCGTGTCAGAAATTTCTCCATACCCTTGCATCCAGACGCCGATTTGCCTACTGCGTAAAATCTCGAGTCGAGGACGGTTTTTCGAGGAGCTCCTCCGCGGAGTAAACGCCGAGTGCGCTTCGTGAAACGCGATGGCTCCTTGAGTGGAGGAGGGTCCGTTTCGTCCACTCCACGGAGTCGAGGGCAAGCGCCGAGTCGAGTAGCGTTTATGAATTCGGCGGTAATTCCTCTTGCTCGAACTTCCTCACGGGAATAATTAATTATTTCATAGACGTTATTTATGACCAAGCCTACTTATACAGCATCTACAGGTTTAGATCGTGACGGCCACCTTGGGCTTCAGTGTAGGTTAGCTGCTAAGGTATTCAGTGACAGAACTGAACTGAAAGCAAAGTAGCGGAAGCATCAACTGCATTTCTTTGTCTGGAAGTGACAGGAAGAACTTACAGTATGCTGAAACTTATCGGAAGCCGTCCAACTCTGGAATACGCGTGCTGTTTTTAAGTGCATGGATGATCAGAAATAAGTTATGGCACACTGGAGAGGCTCTGTAGATTATCATTAATGATAATTATGCCTCACCTACATGATGTGAAGGGTGCCAGTTTGCGGTAAAGCTCATGGCTTCAGTAGCGCAAGCCTTGGACAGTAGTGATAAGACCATCATGTTAGCGTGCCGCCTATCGGCGTGCTCAATGCACTACAAAATGGCGGTCATGAAAGTCTGAGTTCATGCTGCAATGAGGACAATCATTTCGTCCATCTCAACGCTTGAAAAATGAAAATGTGTGCATTTCCTACTGAGCAGGGTTTCGTTACAGCTGATTCATATAATGTTTCCGCATTAATATTTAAACCCCCCTTTGGGATATTTAATACCCAATGACATTGCGCAGTACACAGGCGCCTTTTGCACTTCGCCTTCACAAGTAGGAAACTGGTTTTGAGGAAGTGAAAGCCGTAGTAACTGCCTCACTTTTAGGAAGAGAGGATGGAGGGAGTGAAAAAAGAGGAGATAAGGAGGTGATGCAGAGGAGAGGGTCAAATAAATTTCGACCACTTGAGGATGTTTGACTAGCACTGTTATGGCAAAGAACATGAGTCTTCACATTTCGCCTCCAACAAAGCGCGACCACCGGAAAAATGACTGAAACCACGTCCACTTGCTAAGTAGCGAAGCTTTCCAATCATTGCGCCAGAGCGAAAAACATTAGGAATGAAGCGTAGCAACGAGTCCCCTTTGAGGCTACAGGAGCAATAGCGTAATTAAATTCCGCTACTAACAGTTGCCGGTGCGATTATCGCCTCCTATACTATATGGCAACATATTTCTAAAATAGCATAGCTCTTTATTCAGTGCAACACAGCGTAGATGGCAGTGAGACTGGTAAAAGCGAGCAAACTGTGCTTTCTACAACGGCGTTATCATCACATGACACACCACCTACTCCAGATCCGTTGATACCTAGGAGCATATCTTTGTGGTCCATTGAATCGTTTCTAGGCTGTGCATAGGACAGAGCTGCACCAGTTTCCTTTACATTGGTGTTTCACCCCACTATATACCTTGCACCACGGATCTCTTCAAGCACCCGCCTGGAGAGAGACAGGCTGTATACTGGGAGGTGCTGAAGGATACGTCCCTCAAACCAATACTCTACTCGGGTGCCTAGAGAGAGAGTCAGAGTGTCTTTCCTTTTCTCATAACTTTGGTTATGCGCTGTTGTAGAATAAATATAATTATGGCTGAACGCGATTGGGGTGTCCAATGACTCAGGGAGCCAGTTATGTGCCTTGTCTTTTCTCAAAATCAAGAGAGTGTCAACCTTCTGCTAGCTTTGAGATAAGTAATACGCCGTGAATATGAAGGCTAAGATCAGAGGATACTAAACACATCACACAAATCCCTCGACATGCATCTTGGTCAACAAATCATGCACGGCAATCCCTGCAGACCTTACAGCGACATTGAATATACCTTGATAAAGCTACTAGCACAGCACAGAAAAGGCAAGGGCGCCTATATACTCAATATATATAGTTGCCCCAAACAGCACCACATAGCCTTCAATGCGATCTTTCTTAAAGCACTAAGAGCGGCCCAAAAAGCTCCCCCAGCTGTAGTTGGCGACTTTAATGCTTCTGACTTAATGCTTTTCTGCCTTTCGCGTCTTTCCTCGGGTAGCCCCATGGGGGGCTAGAAGCATTAAAGTCGCGAACTACAGCTAGGGGAGCTTTTAGGCCTTTTCTTAGTGTAGTTGGCCACTTATAATGCTTCTGGCTACCTATGGGGCCACCCGAGGAAAGACTCGAAAGGCAAAAAACTAGCATCCGCTATCGCTGACATGACCCTGACCCTACTCACCGACCCGGCCGCAGCACCCGAAGCGACTCGGCATCAGCATAACATGGGATACTTCCCTCGACCTTAGGCTCATCCGCAATGCCCGCGACTATGAGTGGCTGGCACATAATGGGAGAAACCCTAGGCAGCGATTACTACGTGCTGCAGACCATCTTCAAAAGCAACAAGCACAGCAAACCACGAAGGCTAGCCAGAATTACAGACTGGGAGACATTCAGGAAGGACACCAAACTAGCTACATCGGAAAAAATAACCGGTTATGAAGATTGGGCGGCCTCTATTCTCGACCTTAAAGAAAAGCTCACAAAATCTCTCGCCACCACGGAGGACCACGTAGCTTTGTTGACAACCAACTGCTACATCTATGGGAACATCGAGGTTATGAAGCAAGACGAAGCGGTAGAGGAAGGACTATGTGCGGCACCGTGGGCATGCGGAAGCGTACACTTGTCTCAGCCTTTACTTACTGTGTCTGCCAGCGATGCCGCTCCAGGAGAGACCGGTAGAACCGTTGTCGCTCCTGTTTCATAGGGTCGTCCAAGCAGTGTTGTGAAGGTGTCGGTTGCGCAACCACGGGACGAACAACAATGAAAAGACACAAAGAAAAGGCATGGGAATGGTATATGCGGGTCATCCCGGGGTAATCTCTGCACATAAGTACAAAGAAGCTCTAACTGCAGTAGTTAACACACAAAACATAACCTTAATTCAGAGACTATAACATCCTTCATTGCCTTATGGGCAGCAGAGGATAAGGCTGTGAAATATGAAGGCAATTAGTTACAGAAGGCAATTTAGAGCACCGGCAGAAGATTCTCAAGGGCACACTCACTAAGTGAGCGAATATGAACAAAGCTCAGCGTATCCTTCAACATTAATTCCACGAAATGGTTAAAAAAGTTGGTTACTCTTCCGGGAAAGTCCGTCTGAGGGGATAAAATCTTTTACTGTCTGTTCAGAGGTCACCGCACTGATGTCATTCGGAGAGCGCTGTTCAAGTGGCTTACCGTGGCATCCACACCACCCACCACTTCGGGCTGTGTATTTATTTGTTTGTTTGCACATTTTTCCTTTACCTACAGTGCCAATTCGCCATTATAGTGAGGGGGGTGATATGTATATTGTTAGTACTGGCAGTGACCTTAAATAATTGCGGCGCAACTTCCCATTTCTTCCTTTTCACATCTAAGATCACTCGTAGACACAACAGTGGGCATTGTGCCTCTTCCAGCCTCCCCTGGACATGACGTAGGCATTGCACACGACTTCTGCAAAAAATTTAGAACAGCGACGTGTGGTGTTGTGTGTCTGTGCGCGCCCCGTCAGGACATGATTTTTGAATTATATGTAAACTTCTCGAAATATGCTGAGACACAATACGGACAGAAATTGCGTCATCGAAGTTTTAGATACTATAATATTGATATTACGGCTGACCAGCAACAAATAACTAGTTTCCTCTTTTCTGATGTACCCCAAACTGTTATCACTATACCACAGAAGCTCTCTTTTTACATAGGAAAGCATACTTTCAAAAATTAGTGGTGGCCTTCCCTGCAACGCCTGGTATATACCATGAGTCGGGCTGTCATCACTTCCCTATATCACAAACATATTTAATCTTTGCCATAGGTCAGTGGTAGAAAGGGTGGCTTTTTTACATATGGCTGCGATGTCGATGAATCAGTCACAAGCAGCGACGCTCATTGATGTGGAACTAGAAGAAGCGCCGCAGGCACTTGATACCCCGACTCCGATGGCCACAGAACCCCAGGCTATGACCTACGCCACTGCAGTACACACTCACAAAGACGTGATCGGGCTTCAGAATGACTACATCAACCAGAAAAGCCCTGAGGACGCAAACTACCTACCATCCACATGCCCAACGAAGCCGTGACCTGAAGCACCGCAGGAGGCCATCTTATTACCCCAACATGGTGATGCAAAGCGCAAGTGGCCGTCAAGGGACACACCTTTCCTGTGACCTTCGTAGTACAACAGCATATTCTCGTGACGTGATACCGGGCACAGATTTCCTTAATGAGCATCAGGCATCATCAAGCTGCATTCCCAGCTCACCACAATTTCGACGAATGAAGCTATCCTTTCGATGAAAAGCAGGATGAAGCATGTTGCCCTGACTGTCCTGGATGAACAAGGAAGCATCCCAAACTGGTCAACCGTCATGGTCACCGCAGGTGGCACGGATGCCAAGAACATGAAAGCTCTCATCGAGGGGAACACGGAATTAGTTCTAGAGCGCAGAATCGGCATCGCAAGAGGCATAGTACACTTCCGCAATGGCCAAGATGAAGTGCTGTAGACGAACTTCAGCGAAGAATACAGGCGCGTTAACAAAGGAACAAGGATTCCTTTCATCGACGAACTATCCAACATTCTCAATGCCTTCACCCTTTCCCGTCCAGACGATTCACCTAAGGAAGATCACAAGCACGTCTTAGACATAAACCAAGTCCTGCCCCAGAACAACCAAGACCAGGCCCGCTGTCTGCTTTGAAGATAGAGAGAGTGCTTCTAGTCACTGCCGAACGTTCAACAAATGCCGGTTGCCAAGCATCGTATTGTAACCGACCAGCACGCCAGACCTCTCCTCCAGAGCCCCTTCCGTGTGTTGCCCCGAAATGCTTTGCGACGCCGTCATTCAGCCATCAAAGATCCCCGGGCGGCACCGCTTGTTCTAGTGAGGAAGAAAGGCGGTGCACTTTGATTCTGCGGTGATTACCACCACCTGAACAACATAACAATGGACGTCTACCCTCTTCCTCACATGGACACCACACTGGACTGGCTGTGCAATGCCAAGCATTTCTCATCGATGACCTCAAGATCAGCTACTGGAAATTGAGGTCCATGAAAGAGATCGCGACAAGACCGCATTCATTAACCCGGATGGTCTCTTCGAGGTCAAGGCGATGCCATTTGGTCCCTGTTCCGCACCAGCAATGCTTCAGGGAGTAATGAATAATGCCGTCAGGCCTGAAGTGGCAGATTTGTTTGGTATATTTATATGACATAGTTGACTTTGTCTTGAACTTTGGAGATCACCTAAAAAGGCTTCAAACAGTACTGGAGGTAATCATGTCATCCACTCTCACATTGAAAGCAGAGAAGTGCCACTTTGACTATGAAGAGTTGCTGTTTCTAGGCCACATTGTTTGCAAAGAGGATGTACGTCCAGACCCCTTGAAAACAGCTGCTATCGCACAGTTTCCACTGCCAGGTGATAAAGCTATATGCAGATTCCTTGTACTGTGCGTGTATTACCGATGATTCTTCAAGAACTTTTCGCACATTGCCGAACCTCTGACCCAAATCACAAAGGCAGACGAGCCATTTAAGTGGGGAGTGCCGCAAGCAGAAACCTTCAAGGAACTTCGGCGTCATTTACAGTCCGCAAACGATCGTCACGCACTTTGATAAAAATGAAGAAATTGAAATTCACACTTACACAACCATCGTGAGCTTAGGCACAGTCTTCGTTCAGAAAACCAATGGGCTAGAGAAAGTAATCGCACCCTCCACAGCATTTAAGAGAAGTATTACCCCCGACAGATCTAGGCAATGATGGCGCAAAGTTACCAATACCGGAGTAAGCATACAATAGCCCTAAAATCAAAGACATAGATAATAATAGTGGCAAAGAGGGTGATTACACAAAGAACTGAAGCAATGCAGAACATATTCACAAAAACTCCTGCAAGACTACCCCACCGAGCAGAGCAAAATCCTACAATACCAAATCATCACTTTTCAGGTATGCTGCTTTTCCCAACCATCAAGGCATATCGATATATTATGTAACAGTGGCATTTGCGTGGCTGCCACTACCACCCTGCTTTTCTTTCAAAGCAAAGAGTAAATGTTTTCTTCAGAAAGGTTCCCTAAGCTTTTAACAAATGCAAGTGGAATTTTTTACAGTCATCGAACCCAGCCACAGAGCCCACGTTTCAATGGAGGTAGAAAGCAAAGGCGCTCCTGTGCTGTATGATGTAAGAGCATGTTAAAGATCCCCAAGTGGTTTAAATTATTGTGGAGCACTCCTGTTTCGGAAGCTACTGCACTTATGAATGCACACCTTATGTGCCAATGTAAGCTTTCGCTACTGACCCTACAGTTGTTTGCTGGTGTTTCCTGTGCAGTTTCATGATGAAAGAAGCTGAATGAGCACTTCTGGTGCTTCTCTGGAAATGAGCTTGCGACCTCACCTGGAGAACTTCCTGCGCCGTCAGCAGGAACACGAGCAGGCACCCACGTGATGAAAACATTCTAGATGGAAGTATGAAGAAGGAAATATGAATATGGAATACGAAAAGATGGAAGTTCTCAAATAAATTCATCCCAATGATTTTCAACCATGCAACACACGTATTGTATACGCACTTGAAATTACGAATATTAGTTCACCCCACACCAAAGTTCTGTCATTAAAAATGTAGTGATAATGGCGGGCCACCTCCAGCTGCAATCCATTACGATATCTGTCAAAAGATTATCATATTGTACACAAAAGTAGTGCTTACCTTGAATATTCATTAAAGGATGCTGTATCAGGGCATTTATGCAGCGAAAACAAAAACTTTTACTCATGTATTTTCAGCTCCGAACACACCTACCCAAAATTAATTACATCATTAAAAGTTATCGCGTTACACTAGACAGCAATTTTGACTCCAAGCCACACGATAACTTAAGCCCTGAACTGGCAATAGCAGGCTATAGTCTCAAAGCTAAAGGCATTTTTATCTTCCGGTATTAAAATCATTTGCTTCTCTCTCTTTCATTCTCATATCGCATACCATTGCAAACCATGGCTTTGCACATTTAAAACGTATTTGTAAACAACTGTGCGACTGGAAGAATTAGCGGTCTGAATAATGCCCTCTTCAGGTCTATTGCATTTGAGCAGTGGTTTATTTTTCAGAGTGAAAATACTTCTCTTCACGTAATCCTCTTAACTGATTGTCTCCATTTCAAACGATAAGGCAATATGTAATAATCACTCATTATGGTTAGGCTTGCTTGTGATTCCTACCCATTACATTAAATATGACACAAAAAAATGTTAATTCACCAGTAAACGGAAACACGTATAGCCAATCACTGTTTCAGTATCATGGTTCAAAATAAGAAAAACCTTGCCGATAGAACTCTGCTTTCAACGTGTCGTTCTCCACAAATAGGTTCCATCTTTAAAAGGTCAGTTAAATAACTTGAGATGCCTACATGGAGCCAATGCTTTGTAATCAAATTATATCATTCCTGCATTGACGTGTGTTTTCTGTTATTCCAACTGATTACACTATTGTTCAATCCTGTTTTGTAAGCTGCTGCACTTATGCATGCATACCGTATGTGCCAATGCATGCTTTCGCTATTGACGAAAGAGTTGTTTGCTGGCGTTTCCTGTGCAGTTTCATGATGAAATAAATTAATTGAGCATTTCTGGTGCATCTCTGGAAATGAGCTTGCGGCCTCACCATGCGTACTTCCTGTGTCGTCGACAGAAAGACGACCAAGCACCCACGTGCCGAATGCACTCTAGATGGAAATATAGAGATTGGTTTGGTTTATTTGGGATTAATGTCCCTAAGCTACTCAGGCTATGAGGAACGCCGTAGTGAAGCGCTCCGGAAGTTTAGACTACCTGGGGTTTTTTAATGTGCACTGACATCGAAGAGCACATGGGCCTCAAGAATTTCGCCTCCATCGAAATTCAGCCGCCGCGGCCTGGATCAAACCCACATCTTACGGGGCAGCAGCCGAGCACCGTAACCACTGAGCGACCGCAGCGGGGTACTGTTAGAATTCTTACATTTGCTGCTCGAGGACGTATGGCACAACTGCTACGTTACAATGCTCGAGCATCACTGGGAAGATATTGTTTTGTGGCTTTGAATTTTCTACATTTATATCTATAGCGGATTTTTGAAACACCGTGGAACTGGCTGATGGTACGTTGTCTCCGCAGCCAGTACACGGTCTTAACAAAAATTTTTTTTTTCATGAAACGAAACAAGTCTGAGGCAAGTAAGGCAAGACCGATGCGCTCTGTCACCGATTTGCACATATACGGATTACGAGCAATCGGCGTCTGACAAGATTAAGTGATGCGATTAACGCTGCATATGTGATCGTCCTCACTTTGTGGAAACAAGCGCCCTCTTATTTTGTTGCGTTCTGTTGTTTTCTTTTGGGGCTTCTCTTATTTAGGCTTCATGTGTATGAATGAAGGTAGCGTTCAGCTCTGAAAGCAGTGAAGCGCACATCTCTGCAGAGCGCACATTCAACATTCAGGCTGTAGGTTTCGAGCACTGTGGTTTCAGGTTGCAACTTCATCAGCGATCCAGCTGCCATTCTAAACGTTCAAGCAGAACAGTGCGCACAAGTACGTGTTTTTTTTCGTGCGCTTTTGGAAGGAAAAGAATCGGGAATAACCCAGCCAGCGGACTGCGCAACATAGAGCAAAGTGCGCATTTGGTGAGAAAATATTTGCTAACGCACGCGCGGCAGTCATTGAAATGTCGTGATAATAAATGTTGCCATGTCTGCCCGGACTGACGTGCTTAACATGGAAGTTGATGACTGGATGGCTGTCGCAAGTTTGGCCCATCGCGGCACGGATGGAATGTCTCGTGTTGTAATCTTGTTTGCGCCATAGTGGTACTGCCGCTCGTTATGCAACACTTACCGTTTTTTTGTCTCCTAAATGGGAGTTATGTGTGCTGTGGCTACAAAGCTCGTATCACGTTAGCGCAAGCAGCTCTTGTTTGAGAAAAATTCGCCGTAACAAGGAGTCAGGGGAGATGATACAACAATGTTGCTGTTCTTCATTGATGTTTCCGTTTGTTTGCTGATCCCGCGACACGCTGCGACAGGCAGACAGGACAACGTTTTCTTCCACTGTGCCCGTTTATCTTCAGCTATATTGCAAAGTGGTCGGCAGGTACTCCCAGTAAAATCTACAACTTCGAACTCTTAAGCAGGCTGAGCCCACACCAAGCGGGATCCTCGTCAGCCTCCGACTATTAAAGAGTCTAGCACCCAAACTACAAGTTTCAGAGCCAGGCCAGAACCCGCAACCAAGTGAAATATCTGCCTCCAGCTCTCAAAGAGCCCGGAGCTTGCAACAAGCCGGATATCTGTCAGCCTCTGAGTCATGACCGTAGAGGACCGTTTCGTAAGGTTTAAAGCGGGTCACTTCATACACTTCCCTTAGGCAAACAATCATTTGGCACAAATTTTAACATCCTGCCCGTTCAAACTTTCAGGCTCTCGAGCTGGGCTTGCAATGTCATCGCCTGCAGCACTAACAGCGTTCGTGCGGGCTAAACTGCCAGCCTCCAAGGATGTGGATTGAAAACGTGGTCTTCTTCATCTTCCATTTCTGCGCGTGAAAGCGCCATCAGAAGACCATGCAGCAAGCCGCACGAAATGACGGGAGATTAGAAGCAGTGAAATTAAGCTATAAGGCCCACTGATATCGCTATGTAATTAAGCGACCTACAATATTCCTTGCCCTGAGTCTATTTATGTCAGTGCACATCAAAGAACCCCAGGTGGGAGAAATTTCTGAGCCCTTCACGGCATCCCTCATAGCCCTCATAGCCTGACATTAAACCATCACAAACTATTTTTGAAAATTTTTGATAGCCTTCCCTGAAACAACTGGTATATATCAAGGGAGCACTAGCCTTTATGCCCTTCGGCTTAGGAGTGCTGAAGATCACTAATAAAGTCTTTGGGCTGTAGCTGCCCATTTTAATCCAACAGAAATGCCATCTGGAGTCATTTGCATTGCAGTCCTTTAAATAAACATCATCTGCATGCTTCTGAAAAAAAAAGTGATATCATGGATACTCACCCTAGTTCAGGACAAGCAAGGCTAAAATTCTCAATTTCAGGGGAGCTGAAAAGAAATAAACCCAGAAGTGCACGTTTATACGCAGCTTTCAATGTATCTCATCATCTGAGGATTTGCAGAAAAGGCTTAAAAGTGTTTAGAATACAAGAAATCTAGAAAAAGAATCTACCCCACAATCAACTCAAGTAAGTCTACTCGGCTACTGACTTCATCAAGAGTGAAACTGTAAAGAGCCATTACGTCCTTGAAAAGAGCCACATTTGAAATTGTGAAGTAGCAAATTCAACGCTACACTGAGAGGCCAGCTGAAAATAACTTCTATGCGTACTCAAGCTGAAAAAAGCAATTTCTTTGAGACAGGAGAGTTAAAAAGACATTGCTAAACAAGTCAGGCACAGATATCCTACCAAAGTTTTAACAAATGAAGGGCATAGCCTTTCCTTGACATTTTTGGCTGTTTTCATTGTTAGAACTGGCAGTGACCTTAAATAATTGCAGCCCAACTTTCCATGTCTTCCTCTTGACATCTAAGATCACTCGTAGACACTCACAGCAGTGGGCGTTGTGCCTCTTCGGGCCTCCCCTGTACGCGACGAAAAAATTCCAGACGACATCTGCAAAAAATTAAGAAAACAAGACCCTAAATTTTCTGGCACTGGGTAAGTGAAACGCGCTTTCGACTCATCTTGTTTTAAATTTTCAAACTGGAAAAACCTTCGCTTGCAAGCCCAGATCTCAATAATTCTTTTTGAACTTGTCTCTGGAACGCGTGATGATATCTAATGATATTAATCGGTACTCAGGAAAGCATCGCAGCGCACCTTTAAAGAGACGCCGAAAGAAATGCTAAGTCAGGCTACACTGATACGTGGTAGGCTCTTCTGAAAGTATAATTTTCAACGAAAGCAGTGCCTTTCGCAGAGGTGCGATCATTGTATGTGGTAAATTTTGTCCAAAAATTTTTGAGCACCGAAAATGCCAACAAGTTGCAAGTCAGACCCTTGTCACACGGGTGCACTTAACCAGTTTCCGCTAGCTGTGGTTACTACTATCCACACAGTAATCAAACTGCGGTTATCGCGAACTGTGCTTGGCAACCTCGGTTTAGGTCACTAACGGAGAAGGTGGCGGCATCTATAGACAGAAACTGCCCGTAGGTGTCAGAGCGAGAAGTGGACGAGGTGGCCCGCTTCAAGAACATACCTTCCTTTGCACAAAATCATGTTTCAAGAGCAACAAATCAAAATAGGCAGTGTGTATAGTATCGTGTGATGACACTTTTATGCAGAGTTCGATATCGTCCGAAGGTGCAGTAACAGTGCATTGCAGCAACGTCCCACGGCACTCAAGCTAATCATTTTACCACATTTAAACTGAAAAATCTGCGTTCCCTGCTGCGGCGTTTAAGTAGGTGACACATTCGCAACGCTCGATGCAAGCGCCACCGTCAATGGCGCTCTGGTGTGCTACTCCAAAGTCATTGCTAGGCCTCACTTGTTTCGTATCGAAGCCACAGAGGACGGCGCCTTTGAATTGACCAAAACTATGCTACATTGTCTACTTATGGCACTGCCTCACTGACAACCTCATGGTTTCATATTAAATGAAAGATATATGATTGATTTAAGCGACACCTTAGCAGTGGCACTGGCGTGCTAGCAGATTGGGCCAGTTGCACTGAAATGGCGGCAGCTGCTATGGGGCTGGGAGCATAAAACTACCTTGTGTTGCAATTATTACTCCTACCAGCAACTCGGTACAGGTCAGCAGTCCTCAAGGAGGACTGCTTCATTTTTGGCATTCCCGTAACCCAGAGCTTATCACTGTGTTCGTTGCAGCGCAACTCAGAACGGTGGCGAGCCTTGTGACGACAACGAATCATGATTCGAGATAACCGCAGTCAAGTTTGGTATCTGTGTTTAGACTCCCTGAGTGACTGTAGGTCAACCAACACCA